>NC_053168.1:131113698-131351198 GCF_016835505.1 Polypterus senegalus
AACTGGTGTAATTTTGAAAAGTACCGTGATATAGAATTTTGGTCATACCGCCCAGCACTACCCCCAATTACAATTTGCTGTACTCCCCAGTGTATGGGCGGAGTGGTGGTTCTGAGGCAATGGAGCTGTGCTGGCAATCAAAAGGTTGCCGGTTCAAATCTTATAAAGCCAGAAGTGTTTCTACTCCATTGGGCCATTGAGCAAGGCCCTTAACCTGCAATTGTTTCATCCTAGGCATGATGTTAATCTGCATCCAGCCCTGTAGGCAGGTCCTTCAATTTACAGGGAAAACGTGGGAGTTGGTGGCAGGATTGGCACTCCGGCCACTGTAAACAAAAAAAAAACCTCATAATATTCCAGTGTGGTGGTCAGGTGTCACCCGTTGCACGGCTGCACTCCGGTCCCAATTTGGGTGGTTTGTCGTATGGTGGGTGCAGCAACACGCTGTAGATAGATAGATACTTAAAATCATCACATGCTCCCAACCTCTAGCCCAGTGTATGTAAATTTTCTTTTTCTGTGCATCATATCTTGGCTGTACTAATCTGTCAGTAAATATGTTTTCATTCAGGCTCTCTTGTCCAGATGTCGAGGAGTTACAGTTATGTTTCCTAGTTAGTTGCTCTACAGCGCTAACACACTACTGTATTTGTTTAATCTGGAGTATTGTGCCTCCTTTAATAAAATGTAATTATTACTTTAAATTTAGGAGCAAATTCTAATGCATCGCTGGAGGTACCCATCTCTGTCACTGCATGGCATTGAGGGCGCTTTCTCTGCTTCAGGGGCTAAAACGGTTATACCAAGGAAAGTGATTGGGAAATTCTCTATTCGCCTTGTGCCAGACATGGACCCTAAGGAAGTGGAGAAACTGGTAAGTTTAAATGTTTGACACCATCTTAGAAACTTTATACACGCTGATAAGCTAGTAATTGGACCATGTACTATAACTTTTTTTTTATTTATTTAAATCTCCTTTTTTGTCATCTTAGATAGCCTTATGAATATTATATGATCACTAACCTTCTAAAGATGAATTGTAAATAAATTGGTCTGCATATGCAAAAACAAAATTCAAGTTAACTGTTTTATTGATAAGTGAGATTGACTGCATAATTATAATACCACACCACCACCACCCCTTAACACTAATATATTCATCTAAGCGATGAAATGGCCAAAAGCTCCACGTGACATGGCTGAAGCCATACAATGTGCACATAAACTGAAAGCGTTTCAGACCTACTTAATCTAGCATATACAGTATACTCGTGTTTAAGTTCTCCCGCAGATAAGTCGGGGCTTGGGTTTACCATATAATTTCTGGTATTTTATAATGTTGGTCATATAAGTCGAATGCAGAAAACTCGTGCTATTGGTCCAAGAGATTATACTATGCTAACGCCCACCTGAGAGAGTAACCGCGGAGCACACTGCCTTTTTTTTTTTCTGTGTATTGTGCCTACGTGACCACACGGTAATACCTGAACTATTCCGAAGCGACATTTGCACCGTTTTGTGTTTTTTGTATCTCACACCCTCATACACCGTTATCGGAAGAGCATCCCTTATCTACGATGGAGTGTTTGATCAGAAGAAAATATGAAGCTGGTTTTAAATGAAAAGTTGTGGTGAAAGAAATTGGTAACTGCGCTGTTGCAACAAAAATTGATGAGTCTGAGAAACTGGTGCGAGATTGGAGAAGGCAAGAAGATTTAAAAAAATATATATATATAAGTGTTGTATTTTTGAACGGGCGTTTAAGTCGGGGTCTGATTTTTATGATCGATTTTTCGGGTTTCAAGACCCGACTTGTATGCGAGTATATATGGTATATCGGAAGAGCATCCCTTATCTACGATGGAGTGTTTGATCAGAAGAAAATATGAAGCTGGTTTTAAATGAAAAGTCGTGGTGAAAGAAATCGGTAACTGCGCTGTTCTAACAAAATTCGATGTGTCTCAGAAACTGGTGTGAGATTGGAGGAAGAAAGAAGATGTAAACAAAAAAACGGACGTATAAGTTGGGGTCTGATTTTATAATCGATTTTTTTTATAGGTTTCAAGATCCGAATTGTACGCGAGTATATACGGTAATTTAGGTGTGCTGGGGGTTAGAGCCTGCTCCATTAGGAACCAGCGGCAGACCATCACAGGGTCCGCTCCCATTCACAACAGGGTCACTTTGAAATTTCCAGTTACCTAAAGCAATGTTGTGCAGAGTTCTAACACGATCATTCCATCAGTAAAATCCGCAGAAGCCCAAAAGCATGACTACACTGAGATGTAATCAATGATGAAAGTCTCTGTAAATTTCATTTTATTAGAAAAACAGCTTATTTCGGGAAAGTGAAACCAAATTGAATTTGACATGTTTAATGACTGGTTTATTTAATTTATGTGAAAGTTCAGAAAGTCCAAAGGTAGACTTTTCTATTTTCTGTACTCTTCCATATATGTTTCTATATTGCTTAGTTGTCTTTACTTCTCTGTCTAGCTGAAGATTATTCTGTTGAGTCTCCCTGAATGCACAAGCCTGGCCTTTCATTAATTCGATTGGTCAGCAGTGACGTGGTATCCATTGAGTGTTACGATTTGGCACAGCTGGGATACGTATGATACATTACACGGACTTAATCTTTAGCTTTGATGACTATCGTTTTATTTGGCCAGGCAGTAAACGAGTTTCTCCATTTAAAGTACACCTAAGGTTATTATTTCAAAAAGAAGAGCGATACACTGTTTCCAAGAAAAACAGCACATGCGCTGCAAGAGGAGGCTGCCCCAACTGGGGAGATTCCAAAAAAAAAAAAACCAGCAAACACACTGGAGAGATTCCAAACACCGTACAGGCAAGGAATTGGAAGGGGGGCTCTGATGTTGGACGGACAGTGCCTTCCACCTTCCCTCTGGGTTCTCTGTGCATTCCAGGGAACCACGGGGAATACGATCGATTCCAAATAACCTAACCTGCTGAAAAAAAACAAGCAAAAATGAAATGAGCGTTGAGCTCGAAGTGTTTTTTTACCAATTTATGATTTGACCTTATTGCAGTACGTTTCTTTTGGATATTTACTTTGTGGTGAGAAGTTAAGTAAAATGACAGCTTAACTTCTAACCACATCCATAATGGCTAACATGGTACAACACCCTAGTGCTACAGATATTTACTTTGAAACAGAGTACTTTCATTAAGCAGAATAGCAGTAGCTACGAAATAAAGAAGACAGCACGGCAACAACTTGTAGTGTTCCATTGTACGATTAAACATCAAAAATACAAATAAATGACACACAAAAACCAAGAAGGAGCACTGTAAGAAAAAGATTTACAAAGGTATTCATGTTTGGATGCACATTCAGTTTTGATTGTTTTGCCTTTTCTACAAAGGTTTGTTAATAAGTTGTTTGTAATCCGTTTTAGTTCTAAGTTTCTGATTCTTTTTTTTTTTTTCCTTTCTATTTTTAGGTAACCACACATTTAACCAAAAAATTTGCAGAAAGGGACAGTCCTAACAAATTAAAGGTAACTGTCGGACATGGAGCCAAGGCCTGGGTGTCTGATTTCAATCATCCTCACTACATGGCCGGCAGGAAAGCCATGAAAACAGGTATGAGTCCCAGAACAGCACAGACATCCAATACTGAGTAAGGCCTGTGTGTAGAAACAGCAAGTTTGGCGAGATAAGTTAAAGTCGTTAAGGCCAGTTCAGAGGAAAAAACTGACGACAATTGAAGCAAGCCTTATTCCTTAAAGCTCTTAGCTACTGGATTTTGACTTCTTTCAAGCCTTGCATTTTATTTCTACAATATGCATGTTTTCTTTGTCGTATTGTGTCTTAACAATGAAGTCAAATGATTCTGGTCATTGGCAGTGATTAGGAATGCCAGAGTGGAGTGTAAACTTCAAACTCCAAATTGTCTTTAGATACTTGTGTGTGAAGTGTACTCATCCTTTACAACTATCATCACATTTTAGGTACATTTAAAGCCAGAAACTTATTTCGATAATAGAATATTTGTCAGACAGACCACAGTTTTTTCTGGCTCAAGGACTGTTTCTGTGATGTGGATATGAGCAACACTAAAGCAGTCCTGTCTCCTATAAATATAATACTTGGTCATGTCACTTTCAGAAATTCTAGATGATTCTCCAGTAATCGGCTGTATTAATAAGGGGGGGATATGGCGGAGTAGAGGACGTTGTTTCTTAGTGCAGAAAGGATTGTCTGCAGCTTAACATGGGCAAAAACAAGCAAATGATTATTGAATTTTGCCACACCAAAGAGCCTCAATGGCCAGTCACTATTCAGGGCGTGAATGTAGAGGTGGTGGACTACTACAAGTACTTGGGGGTCCACATCAGGTCAAGTAACGCAGAGGAACTATATAAGAAAGGGCAGAGCAGGCTCATTTTTCTTAGAAGACCTCCATTATTTATTCTACATTTTCTACGCTATGGTGTGTTGGGCCGGTAAGAAACACTTCAAGAGAGGCCCACTGAATCCACAAGATGATCAAGAAGGCAGGCCCAGTTATGGGATGCATTGTGGACCTGCTGGAGGTAGTAGTGGAGCAGAGAATGAAGACAAAACGGAGGGCCCATTATGAACAATGCTTCATACCCTCTCTCTGACACACCAGCACTGATGACTTTCAGACCTCAAATTACTCAGCAGAAGTGTTTTAAGAAACGCTACGGGGGCTTCTTCATACCAACAGCTATATATCTTTCTAATGCCTCACTGTGACCACAGGGTGGACCAGATCTAATCATGCAGATCCAGATCGTCTGGATGACTTTGATTTATGCGGGGAAGTTTCCAGTTCGGCGCGAAGACGATTCTTCATGTCGTCAGTTCACACACTTCTCGATGGTCTGAGATTTTTCGGGTGATTTTCTATTTAATAAACTTAATAAGTTATACCATAATGAAAATTGCATAATTAGATCTGGACCACCCTATATATCTGCTCTTTTTATTTTTAGTCAAATCCAATGTTCTCTCATGCTTTTTTTAGAGTTGTGGTGTGTTTTTGAGGGGGACATAATATTAATTGATTTTTTTTATTTATTGAGCTTCTGTAAAAAGCTAAATTTACCCCTTGGGACAAGTAAAGTACTGTCTATCTAGCTAACTGTATCTTAATGCCCAAAACTGAAATTAAGGAAAAAATCAGATTCAGACGTACCGCTGTATTTTGAGTCATATGCAGTATCTTAGTGACACGTGGTGGTACTCCTGCCAGCAGAGAGTTGTATTAGTCCAGACGTGATGAGACCAAAGCCTGGACCAGGAGTTATGCTTCATACTTGGCAGATGTTATATATAGTCAATCTGTAAGACTGAGAGACCATTGCTACACGGTGATTCCCAGTGGCTGGGGAACTTCTAAATCTGAAAAATATCATTTAATATCTGTGTGATCCTCACTCCCCCACACTCCTCTGTCATTTTAATATATTGCATATTTCACACAAAATGACGTAACAAGGCCACATTACACGAGTGAAGATGTGATTCAACTGTTTACTCTCAGATTGCATTTGGATAATTGGAACTGAAACAGAATTCAGTACAAAACACAGAAATGGCCTGTATCCAGTCTGAACAAAAGTGTGTGCACTAAATCCAGTTTCTGTCAGATATGTGAAAAAAATCGGAATCGGGACACGTTGAGTGGCTGTGTAAGTGTGGCTTTAGGGACACCAAGTAACCTAACATGTAATTATGGGATGAAGAATAGGATAGAGCCGTGTCCTACAGCTTGCCACTCCTGCGTGAGCAAAGTGACAGTCTTCTTTCGCTCTTGTCTCCATGTCCTTATGTTATACACTCATTTGCCTTTGCCCACTTATGTCTGTGTTGTCAACAGAATGGATGCACGTTAAGAATTTGTGTTTATATTTGTTATCAATTGTTGTAAGAGCAACAAAAGCAATATGACATTTCCATGTTTTATTTTTAAGTGAAGAGCTAATGATTGTTCATTAACATTTGAAATACAAAATGGGTTTTTCTAACACGCACACATTCTTGCTGTCTTATCTTTGTACCCACAAAAGTGTTTGGTGTGGAGCCTGACCTCACAAGAGAAGGAGGAAGCATTCCCATTACCCTGACTTTCCAGGAAGCCACTGGCCGTAATGTCATGTTACTGCCAGTGGGGGCAGCTGATGATGGCGCACACTCTCAAAATGAGAAGCTCAACAGGTAAAAAGAAATAACACGGGGTGCTTCAGTCTATCTTGGGCTTGTGTATGCCTCTCATATTTGAAATAATTTGGTTTCTGTCCTGTAGCAGATGATGATAAATTCTTTCAACAAACACTTGCCATTCCAAACTGCTGCCATAACCAAATGCATTTTATTAATATGTACCTTACCTTATTTTGTTGATCTGAACTAGTCGAGGTGTTGTATAGTCATGTTATTTCGTAGTGGTCCAGTGTGTCGCATTAACACAATGTACCTTTGATTCTAACGGTACACATCCTGTAATTTATTAGTGTATTTGATGAACTAATTAAGTGAAACAGTTTCTTAAGCTAAAAAAACTTGTTAGAGGTATTGATGTGCATACTGGAATTAAAATAAATAGAGCAGCTGCACATCTTCATAGATTGACTCTGTAGCTTTGCCTGGTAAACAATGCACAACAAGCAATGCAGGCAAAACGTGCACCTTAAGGCCATGTTACTTTAGACGACTTTTCCATTTACTTTCAGTTTATATAATCTTAGTAAGTCAGCGTTAGTCATGGCAGTCTCCTGAGAAGGTGATTCATCTAGTGTGGCATACCCAGCGACTCACTCCAACTAGTCCAGAGCTCACCCTGACAAAACCAAACAGGAATTCGATGTCATCTCCAGTTGATCTCATCGCCTGACCACATCAATTTACACAATTAAAAATCACTGGGTATATCAAATTCAACGATTGTATGATGACTACGCAGCACAGCCGTGCTCACCCCTTTTTATGACAACCAAATAGTGTGCTGTCTAGCGGAGCCGGTGCTGTACAAATGGTTCACAGGTATGGTAAGTTCAATTGCAACCTCTGCCCTTCTTCACGACCCATTCTGTCGTGGTACGTAAATTCAGAGACATCACATAGACGGACTTCTCTTCTGTTTGTGAGCTCCAGAACACGTTATTTTCTTATTCCTTATCACTGCATTATATGAATTGTACTTCAGATGAGCATTTATTGGTTGTCAGCACTCATGCACACAAAGCCCGTTCGTTTGACGAAAGACGAATTCTAACCTGTTCGATTTTGTTGGAGCGAAACGCAGATGGGTATGTCACATTATGTGAACATGTCGTCTACTTAGCGACTTGCTAAGTTTATGTAAATGAAGGCAACGACTGAAATTCACTGGAATAGTCATCTAATGTACGTGGCCGTACGAGAAACTTCTCTGTCTGCTTCAAAATTTGAAATGCATTCTCTTTTGCATTTCATTATTTATTTTTTTAAACAATGCTTCTGACAAGTCGTATAAAATAAAAATGTGAAATCATTGTTTTGGTCTTTTTTGTTTTTTGTACAGATCAAACTACATACAGGGAACCAAGCTGCTGGGGGCCTACTTTCATGAAGTATCTCTTTTAGACTGATCGTTCTGCGAAGACATTCAGCACAGTATTGCATGCAGCCTGACTGATTCCTTTTAACGATTGACACGTTGTCTTTCTGCCAAATAATCGTGCAAATTTGAAACATGTATTTGTAGCCACGCCAAAGTAAACGTACTGTTACGATCTGTGTTCTGGAAAGGATAGCGCACAGTGCTGGGGGAGAGCTAGTGGATACAACCTGAGTCTTATTTGAGAAAAAATGACCAGTTTAACTGTGATAAAATCCTTAATGACAAACTGCACTTAACTGCTCGACCCTCTACCTGGCACTTCTACCTTGTTTGGTGTTTTATAGTTCAAATAAATCCCAAACACATACTCTATAAAGTTTAATAAGATGATCATTAATCTCTCACGTTGGCCAATACATTTTCGTAATATAAATAAGTTGTTGGGTTCTCTCTCTAGGGCCACAGAGGTATTTGTGAAAATTATGTCAGATATGTGGTACAGAGCTTTGTTTTTATTCCAAATGGTTTTCAGAAAGGTCTGTGTATATTAATATATTTTACTCCGCTTATTACACCTTGAAACATAATGTATTAAAAACAAGAGGAACAAAGTTGTATTACCGTCTCTCTGAATACGGGTGTCTGCGTACGTACTTGAATATACCTCACGGTATTCAGCCTACCTTGTAATCTGTATAATGGGAATCGACTGCTGCACTGGAAATAAACTGTAAGTGCTTCTTCAAAAAGACTTTAAAACGTTGACTTTATTAACAACACATGATTTTATTATTTTGATTTCATTAAACTTGCAGGTGCCACTCTTCATTTACTCTACTCAAACTTCAAGGTGTGCAAAGAGGAATTAATTGATTTGTGAAGACAATGCCCTTTTTTTTTTTTTTTTTTTTTTTTGCAATTTATTTTCATGTGATGTTTCTTTTCAATTTTTTTTTTGGGCGGTGGTCATATACACTGCTCACAAAAATTAAAGGAACACTTTAAAGAAACACATTAGATCTCAATATGAAGTTGGATATCTATACAAATAACGACAGGGCAATGTCTTAGGAACAAAAGGATGCCAAGTCTTTTAATGGAAATAAAAGTTTTCTGCCTACAGAGGGCTCAATTGTGTAGACACCCTAAAATCAGAGTGAAATGAAGATGTGGCAGGCTAGTCCATTTTTTCAAAAACTTAATTTCTGCTACTCAAAATGCTTTTCAGTATCTTGTGTGGCCCCCACGAGCTTGTATGCATGCTCCTAATGAGACGACGGATGGTGTCTTGTGGCATTTCCTCCCAGATCTGTATGAGGGCATCCCTGAGCTGTTGTACAGTCTAAAGAGCAACCTGGCGGCGCCTAATGGACCGAAACATAATGTCCCACAGATGTTCTATTGGCTTTAAGTCAGGGGATCGTGAAGGCCATTCAATTGTTTCAATTCCTTCATCCTCCAGGTACTGCCTGCATACTCTTGCCACATGAGGCCGGGCATTGTCGTGCATTAGGAGGAAACCAGGACCTACTGCACCAGCGTAGGGTCTGACAATGGGTCCAAGGATTTCATCCTGATACCTAATGGCAGTCAAGGTGTCTTTGTCTAGCGTGTAGAAGTCTGTGCGTCCCTCCATGGATATGCCTCCCCAGACCATCACTGACCCACCACCAAACTGGTCATGCCGAATGATGTTACAGGCAGCATAATATTCTCCACGGCTTTTGCAGACCCTTCAACGTCTGTCACATGTGCTCAGGGTGAACCTGCTCTCATCTGTGAAAACACAGGGTGCCATTGGTGGACCTGACAATTCTGGTATTCTATGGTAAATGCCGATCGAGCTCCACTGCGCTGGGTTGTGAGCACAGGGCCCACTAGAGGACGTTGGGCCCTCAGACCACCCTCAAGAAGTCTGTTTCTGATTGTTTGGTCAGAGACGTTCACACCAGTGGCCTGCTTGAGGTCATTTTGTAGAGCTCTGGAAATGCTCATCCTGTTTGTCCTTGTCCAAAGGAGCAGATATCAGTCCTGCTGATGGGTTAAGGACCTTCTATGGTCCTGTCCAGCTCTTCTAGAGTAACTGCCTGTCTCCTGGAATCTCCTCCATGCCCTTGAGACTGTGCAGGGAGACACAGCAAACGTTCTGGCAATGACACGTATTGATGTGCCATCCTGGAGAAGTTGGACTACCTGTGCAACCTCTGTAGGGTCCAGGTATCGCCTCATGGTACCAGTAGTGACACTGACTGTAGCCAAATGCAAAACTAGTGAAGAAACAGTCAGAAAAGATGAGGAGGGAAAAATGTCAGTGGCCTCCACCTGTTAAACCATTCCTGTTTTGGGGGTCATCTCATTGTTGCCCCTCTAGTGCATCTGTTGTTAATTTCATTAACACCACAGCAGCTGAAACTGATTAACAACCTCCTCTGCTACTTAACTGACCAGATTAATATCCCATAAGTTTCATTGACTTTATGCTATACTCTGATTAAAAAGTGTTCCTTTAATTCTTTTGAGCAGTATATTTAAAAATGTTCTTGTATGAAGTAGGAAACATATCTTAGTTTAGTTTTTCCTAGAATTGTTTAGCGTAACAAGTGCTGACAATTGTCAAAGTTCATTTTTGCAGTTCATTAAGTCTGAGTCCAGTTTCTTTTTCTCACCATGCACTGTGTCATGTGCATTAAAATAATAGTTTTACGTTATTTCAGGTGACTTTGTGCTTGACAGAGAGCTGAACGGGACGTCACAAACGTGCACTGTAACCTAGGAAGCACAGCAGACTGCAGGCGCTCGTAGTGGATCATGAGCAGAGAATCAGGTGAAACTGTTTCTACGACACGTTTTTCTCTTAATTAGTTGCTTAATAAAATTCCTTTTCAAAAAATTTGAAGAAGAGGAGATAAGTCTAGTTTTAAAAACTAGAAAAATCTCATTGGTTTGACGTCTATTGGGTATCTGCTTTTATCTAATATAAATTTAAATGTTTGCAAAATTGGTTTTAGTAACATAAATATGGTCTTATGGAGACGCAAAGACTAATGCAAGTATAAAATAAACATTAACAAAGGTTCAAGGTTATTTTCATGTTAAAAACAAAAGATTGTAAATGACACAACGTTTCACGTGTCATCTTCGTTTGTGCAACTGAAGAAAAAAGCAGTTTAACATACACTGCCTGGCCAAAAAAAAAAGTCACAGCCTGGCTTTAACTAAGCAAATAGATAAGAGCCTTCCATTTGATAAATACTATGTTTCAGCTGACAACAAACTATTTAACCCTAACTGATGTAGAGGATAGCTTCTCATTTCTTAGCCAACACTGTCAGAAGACATATCCTGTGGTTGTGGAAAAGATGTTACATTGTTACAGAAGTGTCATCTTATCAGCTTACATCAAGCAAAGAAAACAACTAAGGAGATTGCAAAAGTTACTAAAATTGGGTTAGGCACTCTCCAGTGCGTTATTAAAACCTGGAAGGATAACGGTGAGCCATCATCTTTGAGGAAGAAATGTGGTTGGAAAAAGATCTTGAATGATCGTGATCGGAGATCACTTAAAGTTTGGTGAAATCAAATCGTAAAAAAATCAATGGTGGAACTCGTGGCTATGTTTCATAATGAAAGTAAGAGCACATGCACAATGTGAAGAGAACTCAAGGTATTGGGGCTAAACAACTGGTAACCTTAAACACTTACCAGTGAGGATAATCTGAAAAAAGGCTTCAATTTGCTAGGGAGCATAAAGATAGGACTCTGGACCAATGGTGTGAGGAGCCCAGGTTTACGCTGTTACAGAGTGATGGGTAAGAAGGGAGGCAAATGAAGTGATGCACTCATCATCCCTAGGGCCTACTGTTCAAGCCTGTGGGATCAGTGTTATGATCTGGGGTTGCCTCAGTTGGTCAGGTGAAGGTTCAGCAACATTATGTGCCCAAACAATAAGGTCAGCTGACTGCCAGAATATACCGAATCAACAGGTTTTTCCAACAATAAATTTTTTCTTCCGTGATGGCACAGGTATATTCCGAGATGACAATGCCAGGATTCATTAGGCTTAAATTTTGAAAGAGGGATTCAGAGAGACATGAGACATCATTTTCACAGATGGATTGGCCCCCACTGAGTCCAGATCGTAACCCCATTGAGAAGACTTTACACAGCGGTCAGTAGACCGTGGCGAAAAATTAGTGCAACTCTGGACGGGAAGTAAATGTGACATCGCATAAGCATATCGAAACGATATCACGGTGAATGTGTGCTGTTAAAGCTAAATATTGGAGTGTGTGATTTTTTTTTTTTTTTGGCCATGCAGTTTATATAAGAGGGGTACAAAATCAAAGCAGATGATAGAAGAAAAGTTGAGAGTACGTGAGAAAAAGCTGCCATTAGAGAAGATGAAGGGAGGGAATAAAAAGTTAGTTGGTCAGTAAGACTTGGAGAAATCTGTAATACCAGGCCATGAATGAGTTTAACGTCTTCTGATTTTCATTGAAAGTGTCTCTGAATCGCTGTGAAAGAACACGAACAGAGAGCTCAGTATGGCTATGATGAAGGTAAGTGAAGTGCACTTAGATAGATCGATACTTTATTAATCCCAAAGGGAAATTCACATAATCCAGCATTAGCATTAGGCTTTGTAAGGTCTTTGATCTTAATGGTGCTAACATGCTCCCTTAAATGGTCTGCTAGCCATCTCCCTGTTTCTCCTCCCAGTGTAGATGGCTGGACACTTCCTATAAGAAATGCAGTAACTAAGATTTTCAGTCTGACAAGAGGCCTGTTGTTAAATATTGAATTTACCAGAGCGATCAGATCCAAGGGTGCTTATTTTAGGTGACATATTTTTAGCTTCTGTTACAGCTCAGAGTACCTGTTGAAAAACGTGACTCTCTTATGTAAAGTGACCCATAGATGAGAAGTTTGCGTAGGTTTGCTGGTTGGAAGGAGATCAAGGGAGGGTTATGGGGGTAAAAAAAGGGGCTCCTGCAGAAAGATCAGTCTGCAAAACGGGGACATTTAGTTTGATGAGGTGAAATGGGAGGACCAGCAGGATGCAAGTTTCTTCATTGGAATTCCCCTGAAAGTGGATGTTATGTGGGCTTCTCCTGGCTTAACTGAGGGCCCCATCTACAATATGAGAAGGGTAACCAATGAAGAAACTTGTCATCACTTCAGAGGACGCAGAGTCTAAGGAACTATGAAAGACGTAGAGAGTATGCTGCAAGTGGAAGGAGCTGTAGAGAAGGCAACTGTGCGAGTCAGTTGGCTTGTAATAGACAAAAGTTTGAAGTCCTGAAAAGCTGATAGAAAGAATTAAATCTAAAACTGGTAGCACTTTGATGGAAACCTTAAATGTAATCCTGAGAGATGGGTGGAAACTAGTCAAGTCATGAAGGAATTCCTGTAGCTGGCTAATGAAGCAAGAGGTGGCACCAACACCATCGTCAATTGTGGTCCCCGGCCGGGACGCCCAGGAGCACGAGAGGAGGGCTTGTGCCTTCTCCAGACCGCGAGGGGGCATCCGTCCTGGTTCTGTTGGGAGCCACGGGTCGAGGGCATGGAAGCCCTACCCTGTAGGGGCCCGTGGCCACCGCCAGGCGGCGCCCCGATGCCGGTTTATCCCGTGCAGTCGCTGGCCGGAGCTGGAGCCCGGCCGGGACGCCTTGGAGGACGTGAGGAGGGCTTGTGCCTCCTCCAAACCGCGAGGGGGCGTCCATCCTGGTTCTGTTGGGGACCACGGGTCGAGGGCATGGAAGCCCTACCCTGTAGGGGCCCGTGGTCACCGCCAGGCGGCGCCCCGATGCCGGTTTATCCCGTGCAGTCGCTGGCCGGAGCTGGAGCCCGGCCGGGACGCCTTGAGGACCAGAGGAGGGCGAGTGCCTCCTCCAGACCGAGTGGGGGCGTCCGTCCTGGTTAGGCAGGGGGCCTCGGGTACAGGGCTTGGAAGCCCAGCCCTGTAGGGACCCGTGGCCACCGCCAGGCGGCGCCCAGTGCCTAATTATCCCGGGAGCCCGGCGCTCCGCCAGACCAGGAAGTGCCGGGGGGAAGACTTTATGTGGCGCCGGAGAGCTGCCAGGAAGACAGCCGACACTTCTGCCACGCTGGGGCGTGGCTAAGGAGGAGATGCCGGAAACACCTGGGGCTCATCCGGGGGCATTATATAAGGGTCCGCCTCCCTCCAGTGAGTGGTGGAAGTCGGGAGGCAGAAGACGGAGCTGGAGAGAGGACAGGAGGCGGCCAGAGGAAAGGCACAGTGACTGTGGGCCCTGGACTTTTGGGGGATTCGGTGCTGAAGGCACTGGGGTTTCGTGAGTGCACGTGACTTAATAACTTGTATATAATAAACAGTGTGTGGAAGCAAAATATGTCGTCCGTCTGTCTGTGCTGGGGCCAGCGTTCACACAATATTAACATTTTGCACAGGTCTGGTACAAAGCCTAAGGATGAAGAAAAGAAATGCTCTTCTACCCAGACGATGAAGATGTTGGCCGAGCTCGGTCCCATTCATGTTGACTTTTGCATTATGTGCTTTAGCACTCTAAAAAATAAAATGGTGATTTCTTGAGCAGATTAGATAAATAGGAAGAATTGCAGAGTCAGAGCATTTTGAATTCTGAACTCGAGGTGAGAGTCCATGTAGCCCTGTTTATCTGTCAGCTTTCTGCGTTTTAGATATGGAAACCGGTGTGCAGCAGCCCTGACGGTGTAGGAAAAGCGATTCAGCGGTGAAGTGGACGTCGTAAAACTGCTGCGGCTTGCAGGGTGAAGGTCAGGTTTGCCAGCAGCCCGGGGAGCCTCTAATTAAATCTTGCTGCACACCCTGCATTCTCGATGGAATGTGTTCATTTGGAGTCGCAGCATGTTAACTTCTTATTCTGTATACAGCCACTGAAACGCAAAAAAACTAAATTACGAGTGTCACCCTACAGAGTGAAGTGCAAAGCCATGGTATCACATTATAGGGAACGTCTATTTAAGGGACTTTTTGGTTTTTATACCACTAATTTAGATAGACCTTCTTAGTGCAGTTCTTAGTGAGCATCTCTTGTGAAAAAGTAAATCAATCAATCAACATTTCTTTATATAGCACATATTCATACAACAAAATGTAGCTCAAAGTGCTTTACAAAATGAATAGAAAAATAGAAGACACAATAAAAGATAAACATAAGTCAACATTAATTAACATAGAATAAGTAAGGTCCGATGGCCAGGGTGGACAGAAAAAACAAAAAAAAAACTCCAAAGGCTGGAGAAAAAAATAAAATCTGTAGGGGTTCCAGACCACGAGACCGCCCAGTCCCCTCTGGGCATTCTACCTAACATAAGTCAAACAGTCCTCTTTGTATTTAGGGTTTTCATGGAAGGACCTGATGATGATGGTCACGTAGACTTCTGGCTTTCAGTCCATCATTGTTGGTGCATCAGGATGCTTTGAGTAGGTTGTGGTGGCCCCCTCATAAGCAGTGGTTTGTGTTAAAGTAAATTTTTTCCATTCAACAAACATAAAAGTACCCTTTAATGTTAGATATTCATTGAAGACCAGAAAACGTTAGGGTTAAAAATGTGAAATTTTACAGTAAATCAAATGAAAATGGCAAATGCCTTTTCATGCCATTGTACAGAAAATAAACACAAGACAGGTATCAATAAATACCTCGTACAAGACACAAAAAAGTGAAATCTCAGGGCCTGTTGGGCCCTTCTGACACAGACTTGTACTTCCGTCTTTAAGGTGGGATGGCTGCCCCCTTTTTTTTATTTAATTTTGCACCTTCCTCTGTCACCAAACTGTGGCGTCCTTTTCCCCTCTCCAGTGATTGTCCCTACATGCCTCCTGACCCCACACTCAGTCAGTCCCTGGAAGGAAATGGTCTCTGAACCCCACATATCCCCCCAAAAACTTCTTCCCTGGTCAGGGACATCTTCTCAAAGTCCTCTTAGAGCTCCTACTGTGGACTTTAGGGGATCCCCCGATTTCCAGATCCCACTCAAAGGACCAGACACTTCTGTTAAGCCCAGGTAGCCTTTCCTCTATCACAGGGGTGTGCAGCGTCGGTCCTGGAGGGCCGCAGTGGCTTCGTGTTTTTGTTTCAACGCAATTGCTTAATAAGAAACCAGTCCTTGCCAAAGTCAGACCTTTTAAATTTTATGGCGTGTCTGTTTGCAATATAATGTTCTCATATCGTAGATTTTTTTTTTCCCTTTCCAATGAAGTCATCCAAATGATTTGAAGCCTAAAACTGATCATTTTCAGTCTGTCACAGTGTTTTATTAAACCAGGTAGTGTGTGATGAATCCACACAGGTTTAAATGGAAACAAGTTAGACCTCCTTTGTTATTTGCATCTTATTGCTAATAAGGAGCCATTAAAAACACTGAATGCAGCGGATTAAGATTGAAATAAGAAATTAATGGCGGAGAACCTTAAGCGAGACTAGTAAAGTGAAGCGGAAACATGTCACTTGAGCAATAAGTGCTTTATCAGCCATAATTGACCTCTCATTAAGAAAACTTAGTTGGAACAAAAATCTGCAGCCACTGCGGCCCTCCAGGGGCCTGAGTCATAGTTATTGGACCACCTTACTGTCATCTACTGCGTGTCTCTCTTTTCCAGTGATTTTACCTTTGCACACACATGAGGCATTTCCTTCCAGGACACTGTCTCCATTAGTACACCGCCCACATAGGCATGGGCAGACTTGCTCTGTGTTTATCAGGGCACTGCCCACGCTGTGCCCCAGTCTTAAAGCCGCTCTGTCTTGTCTGTGGTACCACCATATCCACCACTGGCTCTTAAAATGGTAGTTCACAAATTAGCTCTTCTACTTGTTTATGGTAATAATCTGCCGAGCTTTATGCTTTGGCATCCAGAAAACGCTGATGATGAACTTGTGTTTATTGTAAGAACATATTTTATACAGTTACACTCAACACCGTGCACTTACACAATTTGTGGTTACAGTTGAAAAGTATTTTGGTGATTAAGCAGTATAAGCTAAGTTAAAACATTAACAGCAGATTAGAAAAAAAAGATAAAAATATGGTGGATTTTGCAGGAATTGGACCCACACTTCTTCAGAAAATAGACTCTTTTATTTAATACGCAATTGCACGCTCACAAGCACACATTAACACCGCTTTTATGAATCCGCACCAAATGACATATAACAATGGCAATTCCTTTTTCTACTACTAGGGGGCTTCGCTCGCCAACCCCTGTTTTTGTTTTTACGGATACACACTTTTAAGATTTTTATTTTCTTTGAATTGCTGCCATTTCATGAGTTTCACTTTTATTTCAGACCTTCTGTAAAAAACAATATTTGGAATCTTTTGAGTCGCAATGTGCTGAATCTTTTAAATGAGGTCAGTGAGACGTGTGTTTAATGACTTTGTACCGTAATTCAGGACAGGTTTCTCTGTTTGGAATTTCTGCACAGACAAAACGATCTTCATCATCAGCAGTTCATAATTTTTTTTTGCAAAGTAACCAATAAATGCAAGTGAGGTAAACTCCGTTTTTGAAATTCTCTTGACTTAAACTTCAAAGCCTTATAATATTTGCATACTTCTGACATATCACCTGTGTCTATATATCCATCCATTTTCCAACCCGCTGAATCCGAACACAGGGTCACGGGGGGTCTGCTGGAGCCAATCCCAGCCAACACAGGGCACAAGGCAGGAACCAATCCTGGGCAGGGTGCCAACCCACCACAGGACCCACACCCACACACCAAGCACACACACACAATTAAGAATCGCCAATCCACCTAACCTGCATGTCTTTGGACTGTGGGAGGAAACCGGAGCGCCCGGAGGAAACCCACGCAGACACGGGAGAACATGCAAACTCCACGCAGGGAGGACCCGGGAAGCGAACCAGGGTCTCCTAACTGCGAGGCAGCAGCGCTACCCACTGCGCCACCGTGCCACCCATTGTGTCTATATATTCGATCTCTATTCGCCCTTTCATTATTTCTCCAAGTAATAATCTTTCTTTGTGCTAATGCGATCTTTACTTCTTCTTTTTTTTTTTTTGACACTTGTTTTTTTCGGCTTTCATATTCTGTCTCTTGCTCTCCATGTGTTTCGCATCTACGTTTTTTTTTCTTTAGAATTCCAGTTTTCATTTTCTCTAAACTGCTCTGCATGTGTTTGGCCTCCTTTGTTTTTTAACCTCTCTATGACGTTTTACTTTGTTTTCTACTCTTTGTCTTTTATTTCTGGCCTCGCTTTGTCCTGCTATTTTTCCAGTGACACCTGGTCCGTGGTGATTATTTTCCCTTTTTCGAGTAATAATTTCCATTTGTTTGTGTTACTGCAATCTTTACTTTCTTTTTTTTTTATACTTTCTAATTTTCCTCCTTTCATATTCTTTAACTTTCTCCACATGTGTTTTTTTTTTTTTTTTGAGCCTTTCGAATTCCACTGCTTTCATAATCTCTAACCTGCTCTGCGTGTGTATAGCGCCAACGTCCGGATTGGAAGTGCTTTTTTTTCCAATTCCACTTGTTCTGGGTTGATAATTACTTTCCTTATTTTCTGAATTTGCACCCAGTTTATTCTTTTTCTTTTTTGTCTCTCCAACGCTTTTGAGTCTCTTTTCTCCACGCTGCATTCTTCTTCGCTTATTCGTCTTCGTTTTTATTTATAACGTATTGTCCTTATACACTTTATATGCGCTGAGAGCCCTGGATGTGTGTGTGCTCAAAGCCAAAATACGACTGAGTGTTTTGCTGCCCGTGCTCTTATCTGGTTTGTTCTGCACCATCGCAAGACGCTCCTGGGTCAATCTCTTGGCACAAAGTCTCAGGTTTAAGGTCCCCGCAAGACGCTCCTGGGTCAATCTCTTGGCACAAAGTCTCAGGTTTAAGGTCCCCGCAAGACGCTCCTGGGCCAATCTCTTTAGTCTCACTGGTCTTTTAAGTGTCTTCCATGATCTTCACGTGTCTCCCTAGTGTTTCCAGGATTTTTTTTATAATAGAGAGAGAAATGTTTGTGATGTGCCATCTGTTGAAATGACAAATGCAATCCATTTTATTAGTACAAATGTTTGTGATGAGCCATCTGTTGGAATGATAAAGATACAGCAACCAGACGCACAAACACTTCTCCTTATATTATGTTGGATTTCTAAGTATTAGGATTGCTGTCTGTTCTAATGTGTGTGTGCTGTGTTAGCTAGGGATCGGTGCCAGTTGCTGGTTCAAATCCCAAAAACGGCAGAAGTGACTCCACTCCATTGGGCCTTTGAGTGAGGCCCTTAACCTGCAATTGCTCTGTCCCGGGTATGACGTCAATCTGCATCAAGCAGGCCCTCCAACTACCAGGGAGCACTTGGGGGTTGGTGGCAGGATTGGCACTCCAGCCACCATAAAAAAGGGCACATGCTCTCAATCTCTGTCTCTCTTTTTGTACAGAATGGAGAGAAAAGAGTTTATGATGTAATACAAGCCAATAGTGAGAAATGCTATACAATGGCAAACAATGTGAAAACATTTATGAAAGAAAGAAAACTCACGTTACTAGTGTTGCATAATCTGCATGACAGTTACTCAGCCGTATACTCAAAACATGCAAAACACATGCTCGTTCCCTAAGATATTGTTAAATAGATACTTCTGGAGAAATCGTCACGTATCATAAACCGCTCATGAAAGCCGCTATTAAACAAGAGCTTATTAATAAGCTCTGTGGATCACAAAAAGAAGTTGGCAGCAATGTCAATCCAAGGCGAACAAAGTTCCAATACAAAATCCAAAATAACTCTCTAAATACAGAGCACAAGAGTCTGAAGTCTTGTAAACCACAAGACCAAGAAACTCACCACTCCCAAGTGCAATCAAATGAACCGCAAGGGACTGTGCGTAGACCCTGCCTTTACAGGACTGTCCCTTTTGGTAATGGGAAGGTGGCCCCACCTCTTGGGGAACGACCCACAAAACACAAGGAATGTAACCGAGGCGTACACACATAGACCAAATCAAATATCAAACATATTGCAGTTAAACAGAAGCAAAATGAATACAAACAAAAGAATCCGAAATTAACAAAAAAGACAGAAAATAAGAATTTTGGGCCCCCCGGCAAAGGAGGAACCCTGACTTTAATGTAACAATAAACTTTTCATACTGGTGTTAGCATTGGGATAGCTAAGGACAGAAAGTTTAACTAGCAGCGAGAGCAAAGTGTCCTATTGATCACGGGGTGCAGCACATAATGAAAAGTAGACGGTGCCACTCCTCCATCGACATTGTGGCCCTGATGTTTTCTGGTCTTCAACTAAGATCTACTGTTAAGTTAAAGGGTAACTTTATGTTGTTTATTAAACGCACACATTTGCGTAACACTAACCAGCACTGTGTAAAGGAGGAGGTACTTTTTCACAAAAGGGATGTTATCCAATAACTGCATTAAGAATGTCTAGGAAGTGTTGCGTAATGGTTGAGGCTTTGGACTTTGAATCCTGAAGTTGTCTGTTCAAATCCTATTATCGACACTTGGGTTTACATGCACCTCAATGATCTGGTTTTAATCTGCCATGTAAACCCTTAGAGAAGTCAGGTTATTGACCGCTGAGAAACCTGATTAACAGAGGTAGATTTCTCCATGAATAGCCCAATTATGTGGCAGTGTAAACCCTTAACCAGGTTACCATTAAGGATTGTGACGTTTACACACGTCCGTTGTACTCTTGACAGCCAGCACATGTAATAATTCGCACACGCTTTCAGCAGCAATGGGTACAAACGTCTGCAAAATTCCAGAGCTAAAGATTAGGGCGATTGCATATTTCATTCTCCGGGCTGAAATAATCTGTCTCGGTATTTCAGAAATTGCTAAATTTATGTTGATGAGCTGAACACAATCTTGAGAGTAGTGAGGTAACACATGAACAGTAACATGGGTTACGTAGTCCAGTTACCTTTTAAATTAACAAGTAACATAACACAATACTTACCTTATTGAAGTAAAAATGCCTTTGTTGTTCTTATTCCAGTGTAAGAGAAGAAGCACACGTCATGCGTCCATTGCAGGATTACAGCCAAGCAGAAAAGAATGCGCCGCATGCATTCCAGAAACCTGTAACTAAACCGTCAGTTTGACTAACCACGTTTATAAAACACAAGGTAATTACCACAGGCGTCAGGCTAATTTTCGAATTCACAATGTTTGCACAGTTTAATGACGTCAAGCTGTTTTGCCAAAGGAGAGCTCCAGAATGTTTCTTGCGCTCGTTAACGCAGATTATTAAGAAACCGGGTCTTTGCCTTAACGATGCAGCAGTCGCCATGTTGCCCAGATTTTTTAAAAACGCACCCAGCCTTGACCCGTCTCGCACACAGAGACACATGCAAAGGCACAAATGCAGCAGTGAAAGTATATATTAAGCAAATAAAGAAGTAAAAGATCAATGTGTGCGCAAACGTCCTCCTCAATTCCCCGACAGCGATAATTTAGAAGCACTGCACAAATGAAGCCAATCGAAACTCTAAGCACTAAACAAAAAACAACCTAACACTTACGACACGGCCCAAAACACAGTCCAGCACAACAGTTGCAGATGACGATGGAGAGAATGATTTGTGGTGCCAAGTGAACAGTTTCCCAAATCTTGTGAAAGTTTTGTCCTACCGTGTTCCATTTGTTGCATGAAGATCTGTAGAATTTGGCAGCACCCTCTCAGTGGCGTAGCTAGGGGCGGGCGAAACATTTTTGGTGGCAGCATTATCGGCCAAAAGGCTCAGTACAATTTGTGTGTATGCAGCAGGGTTTGGAAAAATATCACTCATGAATTTAAAAATGTAAAATTCTCTGATTTTTATCCACATATTCTTCAAAAATAATTTTCAGACTGTCCCTTTGTGACGGCATCAGACACAGCAGTTGAAAGTTATGAGGCAGTAACAAAAATAAGCAGACATTACACTGATAATTTCTAGGAAGATAAACGACTAATTTACAATTTATAATTTCGTTTTGTTATCAATCCGAATGCGTTCTTGCTCTGCGCAGAAAACATCCCCACCTATCACTTCTACACTACACTGGTTCTGTTTTTCGTAGCGTAATTATATTAAATTAATAAGTAGAACACGGTTTATCAGGGGGTCTATGCAATATTCTTGTCTAGTTGATGCTTATAAATAATTATATGTGAAAAATTATTGCTGTTTCTCTATATATGAATAAATCTATCTGAATTTTTCTGTATACGTCATTTTAATTTTCTGTTTAAATAGGTTAACTTATTCAGATATGGCAAATTGAAGCACCGTCCCAGAGCGGTGTGGAAAAATAATAAACAGTTTGATCGGTTTGATCAATCTGGTGTACATGACAAAGCCACGCAGACCCTGTCTTGTCCATAGTGCACATGACAAGTGCAACTTCTTGTTTCTCCTAACGAACAAAAAACCACAAGTGTCCAACTGATGAACTTAAAGGATGTGGTAAATGTTGATCCAAGCAAAATGTTGTAAGATGTAACGGTTTGAAATTCTTGTGCAACTCATAAGACAAAGGCCCTATAAAAGAGTTGGGACACCGACCCCTCGAGGCAGATGAAGGGCAGGTGTCCTAGGACTGTGCTTCTCTGTCATCTTACCTTTGCCTGGTGTGTATTAATAAAAGATTTTTTACTAACTTTAATTATATCTCTCTGTCTTCAGTCACAAGAAACGACACTACAGTAATTCCTCGCTATATCGCGCTTTGACTTTCGTGGTTTTGCTCTATCGCGGATTTTATATGAAAGCATAACTAAATATGTAACGCGCATTTTTCGCTGCTTCGCGGGTTCTGTGGACAATGTGTCTTTTTACTTCCTGTACATGCTTCCTCAGTTGGTTTGCCCAGTTGATTTCATACAAGGGACGCTATTGGCGGATGACTGAGAAGCTATCCAATCAGAGCACGCAGTTAAGTTCTCCTGACTGAGAAGCTAACCAATCAGAGCACCCAGTTAAGTTCCTGTGTGCTGAATGCAGTGTTAACCAGGAAGTCTTGTGTCGCTCATTCAGCATCAACGTGTTTCGCTGTGTAAAGAGTTGTGCTCTTTTGTGTTTATCTTTGTGCGTAGTCAAGTCCTTCATTATGGCTCCAAAACGATCTGCTGCTGCTTCAGGGGCCGTGCCCAAGCGCCAACGGAAGATGTTAACGATTGCCGAAAAGGTAAACGTTTTGGATTTGTTGAAGGCTACGATTCTTTTTATTTAAAAAGAAGGAAAGGAATATAAGATCTACGGCCGCAGTGTCCTTTTAACCAGGGTGCAAAACGAGTTGTAAGTGGATGTAATAAGGCAGTAGTCTGGATGGAATCTGCTTTAGGGATTTGGATTGAAGACTGCCAGAAGAAGAACAACGGCAGTGCTACACAATCGCCTGAAGTGGCTCCTTTAGAAGAGCTGTAACGCTCTCCTTTGTTGTGCAGTAAAATGAAACTCATTGTTATCGGACAAGTCATCGTGTCATTGTTGGTGAGTAACCATAATTAATTTCCTACTTACAGTACTTAGTACATGTACGTACGTTTAGTGTCACTGTACACACATTTACTGTATACTATTTTTGTTGCATTGTACGTATTTATTGCTGGTGGCCTGTCTATCGTAATGGCTGTAACATATGTGATATCCGAGACACTCGATATCTTTAAAATAATATTTAGGTTTTACTGTATATAAACAGTGTGTTTATATACATAATTTCAATGAATCTTACCTAATATCTAAGAGAAGACAAAGGGATTATGCTGTATAACTCTGCGGGGAATATTTATAAACAGTGTGGGAGAGTTTATAAGGGCTTAAAATATATAAAAATAACCATAGAAGGATATGGTTTCTACTTCGCGGATTTTCACCTATCGCGGGGGGGTCTGGAACGCAACCCCCGCGATCGAGGAGGGATTACTGTATAGAAAAAGTGTCAACAGCGGCACGATCTCTGGCTTACGCCACTGTGCCCACTGGACAAAGACGTCTACCAGTCCAGACGAAATCACACAAACAAGCAGGCACAGGGCAAGCACATAAATCCAGAATTAAGCTTTACTCTGGTGGCGCTTGTATTCTAGAGGCGGTGAGAGAAGCATAGAAATAAAGAAACCCCAATGATCGCGATCCCCTCACCACCTTTCTGGCTCCTTCTTTTTTAAAGAATAGCACTTAATTATCCTTCTTCCCAGCAACCCCCGCGCCACTCGAAAGACACCCAATGGGGTAGCACTGCCAGGGCTGCTGGGAGTTGTAGGCAGTTTAAGAAGTACTGTCATTCACCTTGACCCAATTATGTGTGTGCAACCAAATGTATGTCAAATGTTGTGAGCTGCCTTGAATAAGAGAGTCAGGTAAATAAGAAATGATCTGGACAAGGTCACTGGTGCAAGTCCAGGAGTGGACCACCCTTAGTAGGTGCAACCAAACCTAATGGTATAAGGAGTGTGACCAGCAGGGGGTGCTGCAGTCTTCCAAACCTCAGACACATTAAAGCCCAAACACGGTTTATGCTTAATTAAGACTTTTTAAAAACGCACTCAAAACAGCACTCAAAGAGCGGATTCAAATGAAATAACAGGTCGTTTAGTGGTCTCGCAACACCTTTTGAGTCTGGATTGGAGTTCTGTCTCTATCGAGCATCAGTCCTCAATGAGCCACCACCTTCTGTGAGCGTCTTGAATATACAGGAAGGGGCGGAGTCAGTTGACATCATTGGGCGTCTTGTCTTTGCGGTGGGAACAGAAAGAGAAGATACCATTAGTGACACCACCCCCTCGATACACATGTGTGACAGCAGTCAATTCTTGTTATCCACAGGGGTTTCATTCCTAACGCATGGAAACAGAAACCTCAGGCACTGAAGAACTGATCCCATTGGATGAATCGATCGATTCATGTTCTGGCACACTGGGAAAAATTAGTTAATGTTCTAGCTGTCTCTATTCACGTATATACGGTTCTGCACAATTACGCAATTTCATGTGCCGAAAATCAGCTCAGCTCATTAAAATGCATAGGAGCACTCGGTAAAAAACTTTCATCATCGCCACGCTTTACTGCCACTGTTGAAATGTAATAAATATATCTGATAATCACCCTAAAACATTGAGAACACACGGAGTGTTATCAGAACATGAAGTCTTGTGTGACAGATAGGGGGCGCTGTCGTCCCCTTGAACCCTCAGATCAGACACCAGAGATAAGTCCAAATTATGAATTTATTTAGACAATACAGTGCACAAAGCACCCTCCGCTCCACAATACTCATAAACTATAACAATAATACAATACAATAATCATTGCGTTGTTCCCTTCCTCCCAACTCAGCTCAACGCTGGGATTTCCCATCGTCCTTTTAAAGTCCTTGACCCGGAAGTGTTTCTCTCTCTCTGTCCAAGTGACTGGCAACACTTCCGGGTCAGATGAAAACTCCTTTTCTTCAACCCGGAAGTACGTCATTTCTTCTCTCCACGTGACTGGGACGTACTTCCGGGCTGTAGTGAAAATAGTCCTTGATCCTCTGTGCAGCGTCCTGTGGCGTCCCCCATGGTATCCAGCAGGGCTGTGAATAAACACTCCATTGTCCGTGATTCCCTGCTGGCATTCGGGGCACCTCCATGCTCCATCTGGCGGCCTGGGGGATATTGGCCGGGGTGAATGGCCGGCCATATACCTACCACACTTGTTAACACAACAGATGTGGCAAGAATGAAATCATTAAATGGCATCGCCAAAGCAGACAGGCCAAAAATGCAGGGAGGGGGGAAGGTGTTGTAGGACGAGTGGGCAGGACTCATGAGGTTGGATACAAAGAGGAAGAAGGGAGAGGTGGGCCGGATTAGGACCAGCAGAGGGAGAAGAGGTCGGGCGGGCACTCTGGCACTCTCGATGATCTGTAATGATCTTTCCACAGATTCACCTACGGCAACCTTGTCATGACTTTTACTGACTCTTTAGTCATCTCCTAGAAGCTCCACAAGAAGCCCTGAGCGACTGTGGCAGGGCCAATCCAAGAACCTCTCTAAACGATACAATAGTAGCAGTGAAGGGTGGTGTGTACAAACAAAACACAAACTTAAACTGTGCAACATTAGAACATACAGTACGCTTACTAGGAATTCCTCATTTATGGGGAACAGTTGCAAGCTCTGATCCCCACCTTCAATGAGGTTCAATGGTTTACCCAGAATTCTCAGTGGCAAGTAGACACAGGTGGATCCATTCATTGTACCGTGCGTGCAGCCCCAGACATCTAAGAGTATCTCAGACTTGTTATTGCTCAATCTCACGTGTCATTGCTGCACGACAGACCTCTCAGATTGTTTTTCTACCGTGCATGAGAGCGAGAAGACCATGAGAGGCACTAAATGGATTACAAAGAAGGGGATAAGTTAATCTGCAGGAACAGGTGGGGAAAAAAGGTTAACCCTTAAACTGCCACATACTTGGGGGGTTAACGCACCCCCAGATGTCAAATACTTTTTTTGCTGCACTTTTTAAAGGATATGCCACAATTCACCAAGAAAAGGTGAAATTTTAATGGAATCCATATTTTTTTCATGCAAAGAGCATCACAATTACTGCAATACTGATTATTTTACACACTGCCAATGAACTGTAAAAACTATTAAAAAACTGGATAGATAGATCCTAGTTTTAGTATAGTAGGCAGGATTAGATAGATAGATAGATAGATACTTTATTAATCCCAAGGGGAAATTCACATACTCCAGCAGCAGCATACTAATAAAAAACCATATTAAAGAGTGTGACAGTATGGGGGCGCTATCGCTCCCTTGAACCCCTGTCCAAGACTCCAGACACCAGATAAAAGTCCAATAGTTGACTTTATTAATCTTCCACAGCGCACAAAGCACCCTGTCCTCCACAATACTCACTAACAAACCAATAATCAATCACAAATACAATCCTCCACTCCCAGACGCATTGCCACCCTTCCACCCAGCTCAGCTCGCTGTCTGGGAGCTCCCACAGTCCTTTTATACTTCCTGACCCGGAAGTGTTCCCAATCCACAGTCCATGTGATTCTTTATCACTTCCGGGTCAGGTACAAGTCCTTTTCTTCACCCTGGAAGCACGTCACTTCTGTTGTCGATCTTCCTATGACGTACTTCCGGGTTATAAGGCACAAATGATTCTTCGGTCCTCCCTGCAGCTCCCTGTTGCAGTTCCTGTGGTATCCAGCAGGGTCGTGTATAAAAACTACATAGTCTATGATTCCCTGCTGGTCATCGGGGCACCTCCATACTGCAGGGAGGGCTCCATCTGGCGGCCTGGGGGTATTGGCCGGGATGACAAGCCGGCCATATACCACAAGAGTAATAATAAAGCAGGTATAACAGACAATAACTTTGTATAATGTTAACGTTTACCCCCCTGGGTGGAATTGAAGAGTCGCATATTGTGGGGTCTCCTCAGTCTGTCAGTGGAGCAGGATGGTGACAGCAGTCTGTAACTGAAGCTGCTCCTCTGTCTGGAGATGATCCTGTTCAGTGGATGCAGTGGATTCTCCATGATTGACAGGAGTCTGCTCAGCGCCCGTCGCTCTGCCACGGATGTCAAACTGTCCAGCTCCGTGTCTACAATAGAGTCTGCCTTCCTCACCAGTTTGTCTAGGTGTTAGGCGTCCTTCTTCTTTATGCTGCCTTCCCAATACACCACCACGTAGAAGGGCGTTCACCACAACCGTCTGATAGAACATCTGTAGCATCTTATTGCAGATGTTGAAGGACGCCAGCCTTCTAAGGAAGTATAGTCGGCTCTGTCCTCTCTTACAAAGAGCATCAGTATTGGCAGTCCAGTCCAGTTTATCATCCAGCTGCACTCCCAGGTATTTGTAGGTCACCTCTGATGGTTACGGGGTCCATGAGGGGCCTGGGCCTCCTAAAATCCACCACCAGCTCCTTGGTTTTGCTGGTGTTCAGTTGTAGCTGGTTTGAGTCGCACCATTTAAAAAAAAAAAGTTAATTTTTTAACAAAGTCCTTAACTACTGGAACAATATCTACAAGGTGCAACTGACACCATTGACGAAATTCAGTAAATCGCCGAGTCAACTGTTCTCCAACTGGCTGCACACGAGCACACAGAGGCCAACGCTGACATTTGCAGGCTAGTCTGGGTGAACACGAGCTGGGTGTTCAACGAATGTTACTAACAAATCAGCTCCGGCATGCTGCCAAATTGCACTGGGAAGCGACTATAGCCGTTTGCAGCGTTCAACGAATGTCTGTTGCCGAATATACTCCGCTCCGATGTGCTGGCAAATAGCATTGGAAACTGACTATAGCCGGTTCCGGCGGTTGAAGGGTTAAAGTTTGTTAGTGGGAAATCTAGAAATCAAAATGTCTACGTCAAAACACTTTAAACCATATTCTGAATTCAATGGCAAAAGATTGAGAGCCAGGAACACTAAATCACCAACATATGCATGCTGGAAGATTTATTTGTATCCGTAATCTTGGACGATTGGTGTAGCACTAAAATAACTGAGGAAATGGGCTGTGACTTCTGAAACTTCCAGCACCACTTCATTAATTATCCAAGTAGGCTTATGGATATTTTGACCCTCTGATGGTTTTAGAAAACCCACAATAAATTAATAATTGTGTGATAAGTTTTTATTTATTTATTTATTTATTTTTTGGTAATAAACATCTAAGTTGTTCAATCATGGAAAGCAATATTTGTAGAAATCATTTTAGCCCAACCCTGCCCTGACATACCGTTGTGAACTGGGACTCCCAAAGCGGGCCTCGTAGAATGTTTATAAGGTTAAAGATGTATGCCATCCATTATCCAACCCGCTATATCCTAACTACAGGGTCACAGGAGCCAATCCCCGCCAACACAGGGCACAAGGCAGGAAACAAACCCCAGGCGGGCCACATGCACACACACACCAAGCACAATTTAGGATCACCAACGCAGCTAACCTGCATGTCTTTGGATTGTGGGAGGAAACCCACACAGACACGGGGAGAACCTGGGAAGCGAACCCCAGGTCTCCTTGCAGTACTACCCACTGCGCCACCGTGCTGCCCTAAAGATGTATTCTTCACAAAAAGACATGTTCTCCAATAAGAATTAAGTTCTGTGGAGCACAAAGGCAAAATGGAATTAACAGTAACATGAAGGCAATCCAAATCAAACAAGTCCATATGCTGAGTCCAAAAAAACAGAACAGAGCATCAAAAATCCAGAGATCCGATAAAACACCGAAATAAACACAATGAGTCGCCAGGAACTGTGAAAGACCTAATGGATTTACAAGGGGGGGGGGACTCAAAAATAACGAGAATTAAAAAACAAAAATTTTGTATATTTCTCAGAGCATTTCCAAAATGTAATCGCCCTCAAAATGCTCTCCCTGAGACTCAATACACTCGTCCCACCGCTGTTTCCGTTGTTTAAAACTGCACGGTGAGAGCCTTCAGCGCCTCCGACATTTGCTTCTTGACCTCCTCTCCATCCTGAAAACGCTTTCTGTTTAAGGTCCCTCTTCATTCTTGGAAATAAGAAAAAATCGCAGGGTGCAAAGTCCAGGGAGTTATTGATGGGTGGCGGGAAAGCCACACTCAATGCAGAAGCCACTCGCCCCATCGTCACAATAATTCGGGTCGTTTTTCTCCGCACTGCGTTACGCAATCGCTTGAGCATTTCAAGGACGCCGCTTGGCCAAACGGTGCACAGGGCAGGCTAGTAAACGCACCCGGTGCCGAACATTGGAACTAATGCACCCAGAAAAAAAAAATTCTTGTTATTTTTGGCTTCCCTCTCCTATAGGGTGGCAGCGATTGGCAGGTGGCACCGCCTCTTGGGGGGGACCACCCACAAAACACAAAAACACGTGGAACATAATGCAGGCTTAGATACAGGTACATAAAACCTGAAGAAATAGTAACATACAAATCAATCCGAAATATTCAACCAAGACACAAAGCTACCATTCAAGGGGTTCATATGTGTCCGTTGTATGAGTGGAGATCAACTGTTCACCACGATTGCAGTTTCGTAACTTTCATTTTTAACCCATACACATTTGGTTTATTTCACTCCATGGAATTTTTTTTACGGGGAACTTTAACTTTAATGAAGTGTACCTCCACACCTTTTGGGGAACCTTTGCCATTTGAGACCTTCACTGTGTTATATGCATCTGGCGCACTTGTCCAGGCTGTGCTGTCCATTCGTAAACTGTAGGGGGAATATGGCAGTCAGAGGGGGATCAAGGCAGGCCCACTTTACTCCAAAGATCCTGGCTGGGACTGTCCATTCTCAGCCCACCCGTAATGCCAGGAAGCGCGCTATGCAAAGTCCTCCTGACCTGAGGAGCACACTGACGTCTCCGTTCCATACAAGCTGCCATTGTCTGGATCTTTTTTTTTTTTTGGAAAGTAATATTGCGGACAGCCAGGGGGTCCATAATTTCAGCCCCTTTGGAATCCAAGGAATTTTATTCCACTTAATGAGCTTAAGAATTAACCGCCACTAATACGTTCTGTTTTAGCACCGTGCCTCCCACCGCTCCACTCCATTCAAACTAGTGTGGTGCTGACGTGTCACCTGTTGCACAGCTGTACTCGGGACCCAATTTGGGATCTTGATGTGGTTTGTCGTGTGGTGGGTGCTCTGTATCAGTGCCCGCTCCTAAAATCCTCCTCCTCCTTCGCTTGCCTTCACCCTTTGGGACACAATGCGTTTGCTCAAAGTGCCCCCTTTCTCCGGCCGTCAGCCCAGTGATTACCTTTTTCCCAGTATAAATGAAATGCTTACTTTCTCTTCTGTATAAATACATTCATCCATCCATCCATTATCCAGTCTGCCATATCCTAACTACAGGGTCACAGGGGTCTTCTGGAGCTTGAATTTCATAATCTCTAACCTGCTGTGCATGTGTATCATGCCAACGTTTTTGAACGTCTTTATGAAGTCTTTTTTTTCTGACCCCGATTGGACCTACGGGGTTTTCAATTCCACTTGGTCCAGGCTGATTATTACTTTCGTTATTTTCAGAATTTGCACATAGATTATTATAGTTCTTTTTTTGCCTTCTTTTCTCTCCAACGCTTTTGGGTCTTTTTTCGACGCGCTGCTCTTTCTTCTTCGCTTAGTCGTTGACGTGCCATCTAGAACGTATAACATTTTTAAGAGCTGAGAGCACATGAAGTGTGTCTGCCCAAAGCATTCCAACAACTGAGAGGTTAGACGTGATCTTGTTTTTAAATTGGTTGTTCTTGGGGGACGTCAAAGTGTCTTTCCGAGAAGGTCACGTCTCGACCCAAGATGTTTTTATATAATAGAGAGATAATAATAATAATAATAATACAGTACATTTAATTTATTCGTAGGTACCTTTCTAAACACTCAAGGACACTGAACAATAGATGTAACGCACATTATAACCAAAACTAAAATACAAAATTAATAAGCTACCAAGTAGTGTGGTGGACAGTAGGAGTTTGGGACTTTCAAAACTCAGCTTGATGTTAGTTTAACTTTAGAAGAATTAAGTGGATAGCGCTGGCGGGCTCTGTTGTTGGGCTGAATGGTCTGTTCTCGTCCATGGTCCCCCTCTGACATTGCTCTGAGGAACCGCTTTTGCACCTTTATTTTTAAGAGTTGTGGCCTGCAGGGGGGCGCACCAGCTGCCCACTCTGACACAGACAGACGCAAGGCACAAGTCCAGCGCTTTATTTCAATGAGAAACGCTTTTCAATCGTTTCCCACAGCACAGTACAGTACAGGCAAGCACAATGAAGCCCAATAATAAAAGCAGCACACGGCAATGGCTTTTTCTTCTTCACTTCGTCTCCGTCTTTGTCACTCCCCCAACAAGCTTCGCACCTCTTCCTCTTGACTCTCGGAGCGGTGGCAGTGGGCTTCTTTGAACCTGCACCCACGAGTACTTCCACTGGCCTGCTAACGTGGACCGGGTGAGACGGAAGTCCACAAAAGCAGGGCTCCGCAGTTTCTTCAACACCTCCGGGCGGCACCCACGACACTTAACAAGGCTGAGTTAAAGAACTACAATTCCCATGATGCACTGTGGGATTCAGTGGCACCGCAGCAACCCAGGGAGGCTGCCCATTTCCTCCATACTTCTACCTCATGGGCATCCCTTACAGAGCGTGATGGCCCCCACATTGGGCCAGTGTAGTATTTAATTGGGTTTTCCCAAGTCCACACTTCCCAATGTCTGGCAGGAGGGAGCATTTTGTGCAAGTCCGCTGGACCAAAAATGGGTATTTTTCTATTATCGTGACGCACCACTGCAAGTACCAACCAAGGAGGAGACATCCGTGTTCTTTCTTCAGGACACCGGTATTCTTCACGATAATAGGATTTGCATCACGATAATAGAAAAGTACCCAAAATTTAGTTTTTTTTTTAAGTATGTCGGTTCAGACTACTGTGGTTAGTATGTAGTGCCTTTTAAAATGAGCAATCTCAACCAAAAAAAACCCACGATGAGCGCGATTTCATTTATTTGCATTGTAACACTTTCAAAGTCCATCCATTGTTTTTCATAACCTGCCCTGTTGTTTCGACAGGTTGGGCACCGTCCGGTTAGAAAGAACCAGATACGGACTGGACGCCAGTTATCAGTATTTGGATGGTTAATGTGATCCGATATGAATAGACGCAGAATTTACAAACTTCATAAGACCCCCAATCGCTTTTCCGGTGGGGCGGCCCAAAGACTAACGTTAGCATTACATACTACTTTGAAGCACTGCAGGCTGAATATACGAATCCAATATTCTATAATCAAAGTAAGTCTGTTGGAATGTGTTGCGCAGCTGTCTAAAGTAATCTGTAAAATACATCCTCTTCGTCTCTTCTCACTTCTGTGTGGTCGATGTGCTTGATCAGCCTTCTCCATACATTTCGGCCCTGCACCTCCTCCTCAGTCGACCCCTTTTCCTTCAGATCTTCTTTTGTTTTGTAAATTACAGCTGAAGAATGTTAAGTTACACCATGATCAGATCGCGACTTTTCAAGAAATGAGTGGTTTACCACGCGGGAGCGCGCTTGTGTGCGGGGTGGAGCTCCCCGGTATTTAAAGCGTGAGACGCGGACAACCCGGCTTCTCAGCCTCAGGAGCGACAGAGCGAGCGAGCGAGCGGACTGACTGACTGACTGACCCAGAGAACGCAGTATGGTGAGTGGGTGACGGATGCGGGGTGCAACAGACTGAACATCACGGACAAACCGGCGAAACTTGGGGAGGGATTCAGTAATGCGTGCTTGAAAGTAAATTAGGGTGACTTAACAAAATGTCCCACAGGTTAAACATCAGTCTGCGCTGGCTGTAAACCCGACATGTACGTTGGGCAAATCTTTTCATTGCTGAAAACAAATATTAAGGAAAGATTATAAGGAATGATCTGACACCAACTATAAACCAACGACACGGCGTCTTTCCTAAAGTGAGACCCAAAGCGCTTTAGGCGAACTGCACAGAGCATCGGACGACCGCAGCCTACAGTCTTGAACTCACCATTAGTGTACACCTCTGCGCAAATTTAGAAACACCCGAGAGTGTTAAAGGGGGTACGCGGCCGAGATGGAAAGGACTGTCTTGTCGGGTGGGCTTTCTAGTTTTGCCAACTCAAAGTACCGTCATAAAGATACTTGGGAGACGAGACGCCTCCTGATAGCCGGCGTTTAAGTCGACATCTTCCTCTGCGCTACTGACGCTAAAAAGACCACACGAGTGCTCAGAACAGAGGTGGCCGTCTTGATTGATTTACAGTAAATGTGTTAATGAAGCTGAGGTCTCACTGAAACAACTGCCCAGGGTCTACGAGTCAGTCAGATGTCAGCTCTGATCCTTATCTATCTATCTATCTATCTATCTATCTATCTATCTATCTATCTATCTATCTATCTATCTATCGATCTATCTATCTATCCTCCCGACTATACTAAAATTATCTGTCTAGCTATATATTATATAGTCCATCCATCCATCCATCCATCCATTTTCCAACCCGCTGAATCCAAACATAGGGTCACGGGGGTCTGTTGGAGCCAATCTCAGCCAACACAGGGCACAAGGCAGGAACCAATCTTTGGCAGAGCGCCAACCCACCACAGGGTATATTATATAGTGCCTTTCATATCTATCTATCTATCTATCTATCTATCTATCTATCTATCTATCTATCTATCTATCTATCTATCTATCTATGTGTCTATCATATAGTGCCTTTCATATCTTCTATCTATCTATCTATCTATCTATCTATCTATCTATCTATCTATCTATCTATCATATAGTGCCTTTCATATCTATCTATCTATCTGTATAGTGGATTCAGAAAATGTTTAGACCCCTTCACTTTCTACCCATTTTTTATGGTGTTGTACATTTTATTTTAAATACAGTAGATATATTTCTCATTTTGCCTTATCAATCCACACTCAATAACCCAAAGTGAAAACATGTTTTCAGAATTTATTAAAAATCAAAAACTGAAATCTCTCATTTGTATAAAACTTCAGGCCGGTGTTGGTGTTGTTGGACTGCCATTGATTTCTGGTCGAGCCCGCGATCCTCAGGCAGACCCCCACCTCCTGTGCCCCACTCACCTTTTGAATTTATCTTCATGATTTAAACGAAACCCCACGGGGGACCAAACGATTTTCAATCAAATCTCCGATTTTAAGTAAAGCTTACGATGCGCCTGATTGAGGCCCTTAATTCAGTGCTTTTGCAGTGTTGCGCTGGGCCAGACGTGACATGACTAAATCCTGGACCAGGATCTGTGCTGCACAGTCCATCAGATGTGGCCTGATCTCGCTGTTATATAAATCAAATCTGCACGGTGGCGAGACAATTCCAATGTAATCGGTGAAGGACAGCGGGTCGTCGATTCATCGCCACCCCAGAGTTGAGTACTGGCTTGGCAGGTGTTGGTGATAATGAGACTGGGTGCTGAGTGGGTGGACGAGTTGGGATAAAAAGGGGCTCCTTCATTGCCAGGGTGAGCTCGAGGTGTTGTTCCTTAATCCAAGTGGAGAGATCACTGAAACGAGCCGAGATTCTAGCTGAGATGAGTTATCATCGGGACAGCACTGATATGAGAATCCACGAGCCTGGATGTTAGGGTCCGGTGAGGTGGTCTCCAAGCGCAGCTGATCCTTGAGACATCCCTGTGCTTGCCTGATGCCACATAGACATCTCTCCTCTGCCAGTAGGATCTGCCCAAGCTGTTTCACGGCTGCAGTGTCCCTGTACTTGCTCAGTCTGTGTGAGCTTTGCACGTTCCCATTGTTCTTATGTGAACTTTCCGCTGGATATTCGAGTTTTCCTCCTACATGCCCAAAAATGGTGCAGTTTGGGTTTATTTGCGATTCCAGATTTGGGCTCTTTGACTGCAAGTGTGGGCCTTGTGATGGACTGGTGTTGTTTCCTGCTTGGTGCCCAGTGCTGCCAGTTTAAGCTCTGGTATGGTGTGAGTCTGACGATGTTATGTAGCACCATGCTCTGCCAAATTTCTGATCATATCATGAAACTGACTGCTGATAGCTTTTCTTTTTATTTTTTCCTGCAGGGGAAGGTTGCTTTCTTCTTAGTGTTTGTCTTCCTCTGCCTGGAAATTCACTCATTCAGCATCGAAGAAATATCAAGACATATCAACAGCCACGCGGAGGAGTATGTGGAGGTATGTGTCGCCATCTAGACATTCACGTTTATTGCGATATTTAGTTTCTGCAGCATGTAAATGTGAAAGGGCTGACATGGTGCGACCCCCTAACAGATCCTGCGGTTTTAGTTCGGTCATCTGTGTGGTGTTTGCAACTTCTCTCCATATCTGTGTCGGTTACATCTCCAGGGGTCCCAGTTTTCCCTTATTCCACGTCTCTGTATTTCTGGGTGAAGAAAACCTTTCCAACATTTGTGTGAAATTTGCCCTTAACAAGTTTCTAACTGTGTTCCCATGGTCTCGGTGCCGAGTTTAGTAACAGCTGGGGTCTACTGTATGCTTCAATCATGTCCCGCTGTCACAAAAACAACCAAGAGACGTCAAAAAAGGTTTGGGGAAGCCACCCGTATAATGCGACCTGTTTGCAAAATGGATAAATTGTTGTGAGATGTTCACAGGTTGGAGTCTGTAATAAGTTTATATTTTTAATATGTCACTGTGCTCTGTACAAAAAACATTTCATAAATCTGCTTTTTCTCGCATGTACAGCTAACATGAGGCCAGATTTAGCACACAAGGGCTCATCATTTAGAACTGCTAGGCAAGCATTAGAAGACAAGAAAGGGACAAATACGAAAATGGGCCTTGTACTATTTCTGTTTGTCAGAGTCAGCTTGACATTGGATCTTCTTTTCCATTCTTGGAATGACATGATTGACCTAAGTGAGGGTCTGCACATGGAGAAAGAGTATAAAGCCTGGGAACATCGCCCGGCACACCTTTGAAGCCGACGGATGGATGAGAGATACCATCATCCGATCCTGAAAATCCTTCCAGCGCAGCGACGAAAATGGCAGACTTTATACATCGAGCTCCCACTTCGGTGAAAAGTCTTGTCATGGCTTCCTTCGTCTGTTATACCGCGTAAATCGTCATTAAAGAATCAAAGTTATTTCTCTTATGTGATTTCTTACCGCAGTATCACTAAGGGGAGGGGTATCGCCTTTTAATATTATATCTATATAGTTTCGGGTTACTTAAGACGCCGCAAATAAAAATGAACTTCTTCCTACAAGGAAGCTAGCGCCCCCTGCTGGAAAACAGAGTCCAGAAGAGAACTGATGGTATGGAGGCAAGATTGTGGCTTTAAACATAGACATATATAGGTAGACGCCGCATTCACTGTGTTGCCCAGTCGATACATCAGAGCGTCGATCCTATTGCGAGTGGCAAAAATGCCATTTAAACTAATAGAGGTAGACGTGGAAACCGGGTTTTCTGATGAAAAAACAATAACGTTTCAAACAGTATCGTTTACATACAACAGATTTTGGCGAATCGTTTACATGCAATTATTTATATCCATTTATACACTACTAATTACAGTTATTAAATAATAATAATAATATCTATTATTATTAAATAATTCCTCCCATATAAGGAATATTTCTCGGACTGCCTTCTTCCATCTCCGAAACATTTCTAGACTTCGTCCTGTTCTTACGCAACACAGTACTGAAGTATCAGTTAATGCCCGAGTCACCTCACGTATATAGATTACTGTAATGCTATTCTATCTGCCATCCCAACGTATCCATTGCTTACAACTTCTTCAAAATTCTGCTGCCAGGATAATAACCTGCTGTTCTAAATCCACTGCACATATCCCACCGATTCTCTCTCAACGTCACTGGCTCTCTGTTCACTACTGAATACAATACACAATCCCGCTCTGAACATTTAAAGCTCTCCACAACCTCACTGATCTCCTCCAGACTTGCACTCCTCTCGCTCACTCAGATCCTCATCTGCAGCTCAACTTTCTGTACCACACGTCAGACTCAGTGCTATGGGAGCTCGAGCGTCTCCCCTGGTGCTCCTCAACTCGGGAATTCTCTTCCCTCTCATATCCGTCAGCTCGATTCAATAACACATTTTAAAACTGCCCTCAAAACTTATCTTTTCAAACTGGCATACCAATTGTGAATTTTGCACTGTTACTGCCAGTTATCTTTGTTTGTTTGCTAATTATTGCTTTTCGATTTATCATTCTCTTGTTTTAATTTTACTAATGTTGTTTAATTTTATTGTAAGGTGACCTTGAGTGATAAGATTATAAAATGGGATTTTCTAATGGCCAAATATAACCAAAACAATTGTTCAGCCTTACCGATGAAATGTAATCCCCCGGGATCTGGTTTGGAGCGCACAGCGGTTTGTATAATCCCAAGCAGCACATGCGTGAGGCATCTTTATCCATTACTTCACTTCACTGCAGTGCCACTCGCAATATGGCGGCGACATAGACGTACGATGCTGCTGGTCATGCGGCATCTTCTAATTCTATGTCTATGGCTTTAAAGGCCAGTACAGGAAGTGACGTCATCGAGAGTGGAACCGGAAGTGATATCATCAGGCCGGAAGTGACATCGTCAATAGTGTATGGCCTGGAAGTGACATCTTCAATGGCGCCAGTACCGGAAGTGATGTCATCAATGGCGCCACAACCTAGCAGGATTTCCCGTAAAATGGTCTGCAGAGGATTGAGAGAGAGAGAGAGACAACTTATAGACTTCAGAACAGACAGCAGGATCAAGTTTTATTGTGTGGCACATACAGACTCACTTAAGATGGAACAATGAGCAAACAACTAAAAGCAACTCTTATTACAATTCTTATCACACAAGTCCTTATTCATCCTCATCTGACTCCGGCATTCCATTGCTCTACAACAACAACAACATTTATTTCTATAGCACATTTTCATACAAATAATGTCGCTCAAAGTGCTTTACACGATGAAGAAAGAGAAAAAAGACAAAATAAATAATTAAAATTAGGGAACACTAATTAACATAGAATAAAAGTAAAGTCTGATGGCCAGGGAGGACAGAAAAAAAAAAAAAACTCCAGACGGCTGGAGAAAAAATAAAATCTGCAGGGGTTCCAAGGCCACAAGACCACCCAGTCCCCTCTAAGCATTCTACTTACCATCAATGACCTTAATCATTCCTGATGGTGTTCAGGGTTCTCATGGAAGATCTTGATGATGACGGTCATGTGGACTTCTGGCCTTTAATCCATCAATGTAGGGACATCATGGTGCTTTGATCAGGTGGTGATGGCGCAGATCGACACCACAGAAGACCGGAAAAAGAACAGAAGAGAGAGCTGGGGTTAGTACAAATTTTGGAGCCACCATGAATAATAACAATAATTAATTGAATATACAGAGCATCAGGATTAAATTAAAATCAAGTTATGAGACGGCCATGTTAAAGTAATGTGTTTTCAACAGTGTTTTAAAGTGCTCCACCATATCAGCCTGGTGAATTCCTATTGGCAGGGTATTCCAGATTTTAGATGCATAACAACAGAAGGCCGCCCGCCTCACCACTTCTTTTAAGTTTAGCTCTTGGGATTCTAAGCAGACCCCCATTTGAAGATCTAAGGTTATGATCTGGAGTGTAAGGTGAGAGGCATTCTGAAATATAGGATGGAGTGAGATGATTTAAGGCTTTGTAAACCATAAGCAGGATTTTAAAGTCAATTCTAAATGTCACGGGTAACCAGTGTAGTGACATCAGAACTGAAGAGATGTGCTCAGATTTTCTTTTCCTAGTTAAGATTCTAGCAGCTGAATTCTGCACTCGTTGCAGTCGATTGATGTCTTTTTTGGGTGGTCCTGAGAGGAGTGCGTTATAGTAGTTTAGTCGACTGAAAACAAAAGCATGAACTAATTTCTCAACATCTTGCAGTGCTATAAGAGTCTAACTTTTGCTATGTTTCTTAAGTGAAAAAATGCTGTCCTAGTAATCTGATGAATATGTGATTTAAAATTCAGGTCAGAGTCAATAATTACCCCTAAATTATTTACCTCCGTCTTGACTTTTAATCCTAATGCATCAAGTTTATTTCTAATAACCTCATTATATCCATTATTGCCAATCACTAAAATTTCAGTTTTCTCCTTATTTAGTTTGAGAAAATTACTACTCATCCATTCGGTAACACAAGTGAAACATTGTGTCAGTGAATTAAGAGAGTCGGGGTCATCAGGCGCTATTGATAAATACAGTTGTGTTTCATCAGCATAGCTGTGGTAGCTCACATTATGCCCCGAAATAATCTGACCTAACAGAAGTATGGAGATTGAAAAGAGCAGCGGACCCAGGATAGAGTCTTGTGGAACACCCTATAGAATATCATGTGTTTTTGAAGTATAATTACCACAACTAACAAAGACTTTTCTACCTTCCATGTAGGATTCAAACCAATTTAAGACCTTGCTAGAGAGGCCCACCCATGGACTAAGTAGATTTCTAAGAATATTGTGATCAATGGTATCAAATGCGGCACTCAGATCTAAGAGGAGGAGAACAGATAAACGGCTTCTGTCTGCATTTACTCGCAGTCCTGCCTCTAATTGCTTCCACCAATAATTCTTAGTTAAGGGGGTGTCAAACCCCCCACTCTATCTGTCTAATCTGCTTGATAAGGATTATTCTTTCTTGCTACTATAATTTACAGCCAAGGAGTTCTCTCTAAGCGAGGGGCCCATCTTTCTCCAGCTCTCCTGCACGTCTAACTTTTGGCTTAATAAACTATTGGTGGTCTCTAGCTCATACAGAATAATAAAAATATATGTAGGTAGGCCCGCACCCCTTGCAACCATGACACTTGTCAGGGGCCCGCCCTTTAAGTGGCGTTTTAAAATATACGCACATATTTGAAATACGAAAGGGGCCCGAACTCAGTCAGCTGCCTGGGGCCCAGAATTTCCTAGGTGCGGGCCTGATGTAGGCATAAGTCTTTTTAATCGTAACTCTTACATCTTAGTAAAATCTAGAGTCTACTTTTCTCATGTCCTTATAATACTTTTCTAATACATAGAGATTACCAATTTTATGAATACAATTTTCTGTAAGAGGAGACCAACCTATTCACGAACTTGGCGGGTCCCACAGAGCCCACCACCTAAGAGAGAAGAGAGGTTGGGAGCTGGCACAGATACAACACATCGCCGCACCCACCACACGACAAACCACTTCAGGACCCCAAATTAGGACCCAAGTACAGCCAAGCGATGGGTGACACCTCAGCACCACACTAGTTCAAATGGAGTGGGAGGTTTTTTTTTTACAGCGGTTGGAGTGCCAGTCCTCCCACTAACCCCCAGGTTTTCCCTGCCAGTTGCAGGTTAACGTCACACCCAGGACAGAGCCATTTCAGGGCGAGGGCTTTGTTCAGGGGTCCAATGGAGTGGAATTGCTTCTGGTATTTCTAGGATTCAAATCAGCAGCCATTCTGATTGCCATCGCAGATGCCTCGTCTCGGAGCCACCACTCTGCCCCATCTAAGAAGGGTTGCAGTCTAAGTAATCAGCGTAGACCTGGGCATTAAGATTTTGTAATGCACCGGTGTGTCATTCTGAGTCAGAAACTTGAGGATCTTTTTAAATAGGAAATAGTGGGTGGGTTGTGGAGGACATGCTTGAAAAATACTTGAGTCCAAGTGGTGATCAAGGGTGTAAGAAAGAGGCAAACAAGAAGGGTTTTGTGGAAAACACAACATGGAGAACACAAAGTACAGGAATAAGGGAAAATACCAAATGAGGCTCGAAGTTCATGAGCAGCTACAACAACAAGAACAACAACAACATTTATTTCTATAGCACATTTTCATACAAACAGTAGCTCAAAGTGCTTTACATATTAAAGAATAGAAAAATGAAAGACATAATTATAAAACAAAATAAATGAACATTAACATCGAATAAGAGTAAGGTTCAATGGCCAGGGGGGACAGAAAAAACAAAAAAACTCCAGACGGCTGGAGAAAAATAAAATCTGTAGGGATTCCAGACCATGAGACTGCCCAGTCCCCTCTGGGCATTCTACCTAACATAAATGAAACAGTCCTCTTTGGATTTAGGGTTCTCACGGAAGGGCTTGATGATGATGATGGTCACGTAGACTTCTGCCTTTTAGTCCGTCCATCATTGTTGGAGCATCATGATGCTTTGAGTAGGTGGTGGTGGCGCAGGCCACCACCACAAAGAAACCGGAAAAAGAAACAGAAAAGAGAGTAGGGGTCAGTACCGATTTTAGAGCCACCATGAATAGTTGTTATGATGAATTGAACATACAGAGTATCAGGATTAAGTTAAATTACGATTAAAATGAAGTTATAGAAAGGCCATGTTAAAGTAATGTGTTTTCAGCAGTGTTTTAAACTGCTCTACTGTATCAGCCTGGCGAATTCCTATTGGCAGGCTATTCCAGATTTTAGGTGCATAACAGCAGAAGGCCGCCCGCCTCACCACTTCTTTTAAGTTTTGTTCTTGGAATTCTAAGGAGACACCCATTTGAGGATCTGAGGTTACGATTTGGAATATAAGGTGTCAGACATTCCGATATATAAGATGGGGCGAGATTATTTAAGGCTTTATAAACCATAAGCAGAATTTTAAAGTCAATTCTGAATGACACAGGTAACCAGTGTAGTGACGCTAAGACTGGTGTGATGTGTTCTGATTTTCTTTTCCTAGTTAGGATTCTAGCAGCTGCATTCTGCACTAGTTGCAAACGATTTATATCTTTTTTGGGTAGTCCTGAGAGGAGTGCGTTACAGTAATCTAGTCAACTGAAAACAAACGCGTGAACTAATTTCTCAGCATCTTTCAGTGATATAAGAGGTCTAACTTTACTTATGTTTCTTAAGTGAAAAAATGCTGTCCTAGTGGTCTGATGAATATGTGATTTAAAATTCAGATTACAGTCAACAATCACCCCTAAGCTTTTTACCTCCGTCTTGACTTTTAATCCTAATGTATCCAGTTTATTTCTAATAGCCTCATTGTATCCATTATTGCTGATCACTAAAATTTCAGTTTTCTCTTTATTTAAATTGAGAAAATTACTATACATCCATTCTGAGATACAAGTCAGACATTGTGTTAGTGAATCAATAGAATCGGGGTCATCAGGTGCTATTGATAAGTACAGCTGTGTGTCATCAGCATAGCTGTGGTAGCTCACGTTGTGCCCTGAGATAATCTGACCTAACGGAAGCATATAGATTGAGAATAACAGCGGACCCAGGCACTGTACAGTACCAGCCTCACCATTTCTCATGCCAGTCTGAAGCCTGGTTTTGTTGTGAGCCCAGCTAATCCACCATGAGAGGTGGGACTCTTGGTCCAGCAGCAGGAGGTCATTAGCGTATACTTTCTTTTCTTTTTTAGACACTTCGAGAGTGGGTAGCAGTGGAGAGCGATTCCAGTGATTTATCAAAGCGCGACAAGGTGGAAGAAATGATGAAGATAACAGCGAAGAAGCTACGCGATATGGGAGGTGATGTGGAACTGCTGGACACTGGCGTGCAAACGGTATTTTAAGTCGATGTTATGAGTATAATCTTTATTTCTATAAATGACTACTTGCAATTATGGTATGGCTGTGAGCCACAGAGAAGGAGGTAATGCTAAAGTTTACGCTGATGCTGACCACCGTTTTCAGTCTGTTGTGCACATGTGAGGCTGCTTTTCGCTCCTCTGTTCTCTGATCTTTCATCAGCTTTCCCACACACTTAACTACACCTTGCTGGTCTTTCCCCCCAATGAGATTGGAATCAGTGGGTCTGCTTTGGACTGGTTCATGTCCTACCATTCTGACCGATTCCTTTGTGTGTCCTGGTCTTCTCCACTGTTGTGGCCTCAAGGATCCGTGTTGGGTCCTCTTCTCTTTTCTCTCCATATTTGCTTATTTACGTCTTCTCATGGCTTGTCTTACCCCAGTGTGTGCTGATGATGCACAGATCTTGCTCTCATTTCCCTCTTCCAACCCACCAGTTTCAGCTCAGATCTCCAGCTGTCTCCCTCATTGCCATTTTATCCTGGATGAACGACTTTCACCTTAACCTTCCAAAGTCAGACATTTTGTTAATGGCCTTCTGATCCTCCTTCCTCGTTGTCATTGCCCTTGAAGACGTAACCCTTTCATGTTCAAGAAGGAAAAAACTAAAAATATAGTGATGGAATGTTTTTTTTTTCCTTATCTAGTATACTGGCAAGGATGCAAATATCCACTTAGCACATCTCATTACCGTCTTAGAACCCTCACATCTCAGCCCGGATCTCCAGCTGTCTCTCTAGCACCTCATCATGCATGACACTCCACCTTTCAGTGTCTAATATCTTCTATGTGCCTTCGGATTCTCCTTCCTCAGATGTGTCTCTTAAGCTTTGCTCTTAAAGACGTCACCCTTTGACCAACGGTCACAGTCAGGAATCTCAGCGTGACTCTGGACTTCTCAGCTTCATTCATTGAATTTACTTCTTCAACTAACCAAGCTTGTCATTCCTTTCTTTGTAATATTTAGAGGATCCGACCCTGCCTGACTAATTATCTTCAGGCAGTGGTTGTCTCTTAGCTGGACTATTGCTGGTGTCTCCTGGTGGGTTTTCCTTCAACTGCTAGCCCACCTCTCCAGCTCCTCCCGAATGTCGCTATTGAACTGGTGTTCTCTGTTGCTCGTTTCATGCCTACTACTCCTCTACTATCTAACTGTGACAGCAAAATTCTTGTCTTGACCTGCAGTTCCCCAAATGGCTCTGCTCCTCAACATCTCCACTCTTTGATCTCACCATATGGTCCTTCAAGAAGTCTCCGTTCTGAATCTACCTGTCTGCTGACTGTCCCTCCTCTTGCCAGATGTGTCAAGACTGGACAATTCTTCTTAATTTTTGCTCCAAAAGCTTTGGAATATTTGAACTTCACCCAATTTACTCATATTGTGGTGTCGTTTGTAAACGCAGCTTTTCATGAAATATACTGCTCAAAAGAATTAAAGGAACACTTTTTAATCAGAGTATAGCATAAAGTCAATGAAACTTATGGGATATTAATCTGGTCAGTTAAGTAGCAGAGGAGGTTGTTAATCAGTTTCAGCTGCTGTGGTGTTAATGAAATTAACAACAGATGCACTAGAGGGGCAACAATGAGATGACCCCCAAAACAGGAATGGTTTAACAGGTGGAGGCCACTGACATTTTTCCCTCCTCATCTTTTCTGACTGTTTCTTCACTAGTTTTGCATTTGGTTACAGTCAGCGTCACTACTGGTAGCATGAGGCGATACCTGGACCCTACAGAGGTTGCACAGGTAGTCCAACTTCTCCAGGATGGCACATCAATACGTGTCATTGCCAGAAGGTTTGCTGTGTCTCCCTGCACAGTCTCAAGGGCATGGAGGAGATTCTAGGAGACAAGCAGTTACTCTAGGAGAGCTGGAGAGGGCCATAGAAGGTCCATAACCCATCAGCAGGACCAGTATCTGCTCCTTTGGGCAAGGAGGAACAGGATGAGCACTGCCAGAGCCCTACAAAATGACCTCCAGCAGGCCACTGGTGTGAATGTCTCTGACCAAACAATCAGAAACAGACTTCATGAGGGTTGCCTGAGGGCCCAAATGTCTACTGCCCTGTGCTCACTGCACAGCACCGGGAGCTCAATTGGCATTTGCCATAGAATACCAGAATTGGCAGGTCCACCACTGGCGTCCTGTGCTTTTCACAGATGAGAGCAGGTTCACCCTGAGTATATGTGAAAGGCGTGAAAGGGTCAGGAGAAGCCGTGGAGAATATTATGCTGCCTGTAACATCGTTTAGCATGACTGGTTTGGTGGTGGGTCAGTGATGATCTTGGAGGCATATCCATGGAGCGACTCACAGACCTCTACAGGCTAGACAACGGCATCTTGACTGCCATTAGGTATCAGGATGAAATCCTTGGACCCATTGTCAGACCCTACGCTGGTGCAGTAGGTCCTGGTTTCCTCCTAATGCACGACAATGCCCGGCCTCATGTGGCAAGAGTATGCAGGCAGTACCTGGAGGATGAAGGAATTGAAACAATTGAATGGCCTTCACGATCCCCTGACTTAAACCCAATAGAACATCTGTGGGACATTATGTTTCGGTCCATTAGGCGCCGCCAGGTTGCTCCTCAGACTGTACAACAGCTCAGGGATGCCCTCATACAGATCTGGGAGGAAATGCCACAAGACACCATCCGTCGTCTCATTAGGAGCGTGCCCCGACGTTGTCAAGCATGCATACAAGCTCGTGGGGGCCACACAAGATACTGAAAAGCATTTTGAGTAGCAGAAATTAAGTTTTTGAAAAAATGGACTAGCCTGCCACATCTTCATTTCACTCTGATTTTAGGGTGTCTACACAATTGAGCCCTCTGTAGGCAGAAAACTTTTATTTCCATTAAAAGACTTGGCATCCTTTTGTTCCTAAGACATTGCCCTGTCGTTATTTGTATAGATATCCAACTTCATATTGAGATCTGATGTATCTAATGTGTTTCTTTAAAGTGTTCCTTTAATTTTTGTGAGCAGTGTATTTTAGAGCTGCGTAGTGTCTCTTCTACTGGATAGATAGATAGATAGATAGGAAAGGCACTATATTATAGATAGATAGATAGCTGCAGTTGTACTGACAAACAGTTTATGATTCTAATGTTGGTCTTAGTCTGGTTGCTGACATAATTAACTTGCAGTCATACTACTGATTCTTGCTTGTTATTTTCTCATGCTGTCATTTGCTTTTGATACTTGCACCCAGTAATCTTGCCTTGTAAGTCAACTTGGTTAAAAAAAGTCTGCAGAATAAGTAATATCAATAATGATTAGCCTGCCTTGATAAGATAACTCTTTGGTTTTTACCTCTTCTTCTTTTCCTTGATTTTTCTAGCTGCCAAGTGGTCAGACTATTCCTATGCCTAGTTTAGTGACTGCAAAATTTGGCAGTGATGCAAGCAAGCCTACCGTGTGCGTTTACGGACATGTTGATGTGCAGCCAGCCCTGAAAGAGGACGGGTGGAGCACAGATCCTTATAACCTGACGGAGATTGACGGTTTGTTTCAGTTTTACTTTACTTCACTAAGAATGGAAGACTGGGGTATATGAAAGTGGGCATACCACAATCAGCATATTGTTTTCATTGTGAGCCCCACCTTGAGGCATTTTACAGTTCCAGTAGAGAAAAATCCATCCATCTAAATCCTAACTACAGGGTCAACACAGGGTGCAAGGCAGGAAACAAACTCCGGGCATGGCGCCAGCCTACCGCAGGGCACACACACACACACCAGGGGCAATTTAGGATAGCCAATGCATGTCTTTGGACTGTGGGAGGAAACCCACGCACACACGGGGAGAACATGCAAACTCCAGGCAGGGAGGACCCGGGAAGCGAACCCAGTTCTCTTTACTGCAAGGCAGCCGCCCATAGAGAAAAATTAATTTCCATATTTTCTGCATACAGCTGGCACATTTTGAACTTAAAAGATTTGCCCAGCATCACACTGTGAATCAGTGGACGTTGAACCAGTGAAAGTCGCAGGGTCCGTCTGTCACCTCAGAATTGTTCACTCTTATATGCACTTTGCTTCACAGTCTCTGGGCCACTTTAAGTGTACGACAGAATGGACACAGCAAAAAAAATATGGATATGTATCTTATATAATAAAAGGCAAGAGGAGGATCTTCATCCGGGATAGGCGCTTTCATTTTTGGAGTTGTGTCCTTGGAATTTTGACTAAAGAATTTGTAATATTGTCAGTCACAACCATAACGGGGTCTGACCACCATCTGACTCCCCCTACTTTGTATATTCCCAGTCCCAGTTAAATGTATAAGTAAAGTTTAAGGCCTGTACTAAAAGTGCCAGAGAGCTGGCCGAATCTTGGCTATCAAATGAGAACGCCATCAACAGACACTTGGACATAAATCCAGCATTTGCAAACTTAAGAAGAACATGTTCATAATAAATAAAACTTTACAACCAATACCCCCTCCACGATCACACTGACTTAGCCACCTAAACGCCCCCCCATGTAATTTTTGCTATATATTGCCTTTGATTCTTGTAAGTCTAAGCATTATCCTCTGATGAAGACCCCTGGCAGGGGTTGAAAGCTCAGGAATAAAAACTACTTTGTGATACGTGATTCATTTTTGTTCCTTTGTGGATCTCCAGCTGCATATATGCAAACCATATCACAGACCTTCTCCTCCAAATATATACAGTATATATATATATATATATATATATATAGAGAGAGAGAGAGAGAGAAAGATGCCAGACACAGACAAACACCGAGACAGCCAGATGTCAGATACAAACATGCTTTTTATTTTCTTTTTGGCGCACACAGCACCAATACACAAATCAGCAGTCCATTCAGTCTTTATCTCTTTCTTCTGCCACCTCCACTCCTCTCTGGCAAGCTCCGTCCTCTTCCACCCGACTCCGGCTCCCTGAATGGAGTGAGGCGGCCCCTTTTATGGCACACCCAGATGTGCTCCAGGTGTTTCCTGATGATCTTCTTGCAGCACTTCCTGGTCTGGTAGAAGTGCTACAGTCCAGGGCTGTGAGATGGTCCAGATGCCCCCTGGCGGTGGCCACGGACCCCAACAGGGTTGCGCTTCCAAGCTTTGTGCCATTAAACGGCAAGTGTGACGTTTGAAAAGTTAAAACAGGCCTATGGGAAACATTCTTTATCCTGAGCTCAAGTTTTTCGCTGGCACAAATCATTTTTGGAAGGCCGAAAACAGGTTGAAGATGAACACCGTTCAGGGAGGACTTCAACTTCGAAAACCAATGAAAACATCGAACGTGTGAACACTCTTGTGAGATCAGACCGTCGTTTAACATTAAGAATGTTGAGTGAACAATTAAATTTGAACAGGTTTACCGTTCATCAAATTTTGACTGAACATTTGCACATGCGAAAGGTCTGTGCCAAAATGGTGCCGAAAAACTGCCCTCTCCATAACAGAATTTGTGACCCTTATTCACCTGACCTCAGTCCGTGTGACTTTTTCCTTTTTCCTAAACTGAAAAATGTCCTCAAAGGACGTCATTTCGGGACATTAGAAAACATCCAAAAGAGTGTAACGGACATGCTGAAGACCATACCGGTTGAAGACTTCCAGCGATGCTACCAACAGTGGGAACAACGTCATCATCGGTGTGTAGCTGCCCAAGGGAACTACTTTGAAGGGGGTAACATTGATGTTAGAAAAAAATAAAAACTTTGGTAAATAAAAAATCAGTCTCATTACTTTTCTGCCACACCTCGTATATTGGACCACCATTATTATACAAAACCCAAATTAGCTTGCCTTCTAATTTTACAATTTGTCTTTCTTACCGGCAGGTAAACTTTATGGAAGGGGGGCCTCTGACAACAAAGCTCCTGTTCTTGCTTGGCTACATGCGGTTGAAGCGTACTTGGCCGTTCACAAGGTACAACTCTTTGTACAAGATTTTTTAAGCCTGAAGTATTCTAACCTGCAACAATAACTTGTTTGGCTCTTCCAGGAGCTTCCGGTGAATGTAAAATATTTTATTGAAGGAATGGAGGAAGTTGGATCCCCTGGCTTGGATGAAATGGTTGAAAAACTAAAGGACAGCTTTTTCGGTGATGTTGACTACATCATCGTCTCGGACTGTGGGTGGCTTAGTACCAAGCCGGCTGTCACCTATGGAACCAGAGGAAACTGCTATTTCCTTGCAGAGGTATGCATTGTTTTAGAATATTTAGTATTGGAGGAAGAGAAAAGAAATCCTGGGATCGACATGTTCATCTGGGTATCCCATCTACCTTCACTCTTAAAGGAATACTCTATCGAAAAATTATCTCTTTGTTTGTCTGTTACTTACCCCATATTAGTTGTGATAATGGCCAGGAAAAACTTGGATGGTTTTGTTTATATGGAGACAGGAGATCACAAAGTTTCTGACACAACATGGACCAGCAGAGAACAGCCATAAACAATATCAAAACGTCCATGAAAAAAAATCTTAATTCCCTTATGGTGCACAACCCCAATGTCGGATATCCAGTCACCTGCTCACAACATTCCTGTGTGGACTGCGGCACACAGCAGCAGAATTTAGTTGTAAAAGAAATCAGGAGATAAATTGTAACCAAAGTAACATGCAGAGAGTTGTCAAGTCAAAAAGAACAAACAATTGTAACAAAAATTGTTGTCAAGTGGAGAACAAACTAATAAACAAACACAGAACCAGAAGCAAAACGTTAATTTAAAATTATCGTCAAAAAGTAACGGCAGAATTACCGTATTTACGTGTGTACCATGCACACATTTTTCCCGAAAATTAGCATTAGAAAATTAGGTGCGCGTCATACACAAGGAAATGTAATTCTGTAATGTTTACTTCTTCTGCTTGGGTTCGCTCACTCTCTCTCTCTCGCTCGCTCGCTCTCTCCTCTCTCTCGCTCGCTCACTCGCTCTCTCTCGCTCGCGCACTCACGCTCTCTCTCTCTCTAAACGCTTCCTATACAATCACAATGCGCGTCGTACACGGGGCAAATCAATTTTCCTGATTTTCTTTGTAAAAATTAGGGTGTGCATCTTACACAAGGGCGCGTGGTACACGAGTAAATACGGTAGTTAACCAGACATATTTCAAAAGAGCAAAGGAATAACAGTTTTTAGGGTTGAGTGAAATCCAATGAAGGACATCTAGTAAGTGCACGACACCATCTTCATATTCCAGATATGTTACACGTCTCACACTTTCTGTGAGTTTTGCCTAGAAACAGCATAGCAACCATCAACAAAAAACACTCAAAATGGCAGTGCCCATAAGAAAATCAAAATGGCGTTGCGGGCAATTGTCACTTATTTTAATCATCCATAACAAATTATCTGGTACAAAAATAAATGTGACCCTAAGATTTCTAAACATCTACAACAAACACCTGATCATGACTGCTCCAAACACATTATTTTGATAAAACAAAATGTTAAATAAACGAAATCCTTCATTAATTTGAGAGAATAATTTAGAGGTAGCAGTAGTTAGGTGTTTTGGTTTGTAGTGCATGTTGAAATATTGTGGAGTATGACCCAGACACAGAGAGGCAGACACGTTAAACTCACCCCACACACGTTTATTAACAAAGTCCATATTTACAAATGAGTGCTCAAACCCCAAAAGTCCCCAAAGTCCTGGCCACTCAGTCCAATGCCTTCACTCTCTTCAGGCCGCCTCCTTGCCTCTCCTCCAAGACCTTGTCTTCTCCTCCCGACTCCAGCCATCGTATGAAGGGAGGCAGCCCCTTTTATATGCACCCGGAAGTGCTCCTGGTGTCCTCCAGTGACCTCTCACCGACACGTTCCTGTGTGGCGGAAGCACCCTCTGTGTACCCGGAAGCACTCTGGGTGTCCCCGACCCTCTTCCCCCCCAGCACTTCCGGGTGTGGCGGAAGTGCTGAGGTCCAGGGCTTTCTAGGCACAGGGGCGCTCCCTGCCGGTGACCACGGGCCCCTACAGGGTAGAGCTTCAAAGCTCTGTACCCGTGGCCCCCAATGGGACCAGGGTGGTCGCCCCCACGTGGTCTGAGGTGGAGTTAAGCCCTCTTCCGATCCTCCTGGGCATCCCGGCACGGTCGCCACCTCAAGCATCTCCGACAATATATAAGCATTTATTTTAATTGTCATGAAGAAGAGCTGCTGAAATGGTTAAATAAATGTACTAGGAGGAAGGTTGATGTACATAATGCACACATTATAGCAGGAGACGAGATCAGCAGATGTCCTGTGAGTGGACAGTCGTCACATACACAAAGGCTTCAAGGGTAACACGAGCTGAACCTAAAGGATATGATAAGGACAAGAGTGTCATGGAATAGACTTTTACTTTAACAAGTCACTTGGGTATAAACCAATGAACCAATCAGAGTAAATGCATACATTAATCAGCACTGCTATTTAAATTCAGTTGTTGATATCATTCTGACCATTCTGTAACAGTCTGCTGTGATGGATGCTCCCTCTTTGGCATTTGCTGTAAAAGTGAATAAATGACGCAATAGACAAGCTTCCTCCTGCCTGATTATTGATTCAATGGGGTTTTATCAGACTTGTCCTAGTAGAAGATATGTTTCTTTCTTTAACTAATATGTCGATTTATGTCACATTAATGCCTGGGGAGATTTTGAATTAAAGACTCATCTCCTCCCACATTCAATGGTTGATAAGCCACAATGCTGCATTTCTGGGTGTGTAAAAATGCACAGGAGAACTGACCCTCTGCTCATTGTAAAACACATTTAGTTAATTTAAGTATAACACAAAGCCCCATAACTGCATTATCATAGAATAAACATGTCCAAGATGTAAACAGGTTACTAAGATGACATCACTGGTGATATAACCACCGTATCTCTACAGCTACAGTAATGCATTATAGTGCTTGTCCAGGCTGAAATTGAATTGAGCTACATTTTTGATAGAGTATAATAGTTATATAACCCCTTTTGCCAGATTCTTTCAAAAGCCAAAAAATGCCTTAATGCTCTAGGGAACAAGTACAGAATTTAAATACATTTTTGTTATGTGTCTGCTGCTGAAGGAAAACAATATATGAGGGACGTTCAAAACGTTTCTGCACTTCAGGCGGCAGGAGTAGTAATTGGGCATTAAAAAGTTGGTACGACGCTGGGAAAACTGCATCGCAAACGAAGGTGACTATGTAGAAAAGTGATGTCATTTGTTTTCGAAATTCTTAATAAATAGAGTTAAAAAAAGGTGCGGAAATGTTTTGAACGTCCCTTGTATCTTATTGGCGCTAACTTTGATTTCTGCTTTTGATTAAAGGTAAAGGGTCCAAAGCTAGATCTGCATTCTGGTGTCTACGGAGGAACAGTTATTGAACCCATGACTGACCTGATTGGGCTGCTAGGTACTGTATGCCTTTATGTTATCACGGATAGGATGTTAGCTGAACTGGGCCTTCAGTATGTTACTCTTTGACCTGATGATCAGTTGAGCCTTTAAGCAGATGTGGTTCCACTCCAGTGATGAGCTGCCCAAGTGCCCATCACTGTTATGTGCCAGCCAGGGTTCCTCCGCTGCCTTGTGATCTATCTTTTTTGTTCATGTTTGATCCCTTTCTTAATGTTATTATTGTTATGCTCATTATTTGTATTATTATATGTGTCTTACATTAGTTTTGTGTATTATTTGGTTTCTTTGTGCCCATGCTTGTTCTTTGTGTTTTGTGGGTTGTCTCCTAAGTCCATCTCTGTCGAGAGACTGCCCTCAAACCAGTAAACGCTGAGGGAACACACAGTTGCTGGTGGTACATTGTATGTACTTGATGGTGCTGAGTCCTCCTAGAGCAGGGGTCTCAAACATTTTTTTCCCCTGAGAGCTACTTTTACAAAATGAAAATGGCCGAGAGCTACTCCTGTTTTTTAACGTTTATTCTCATAGCTTATTTCAACCCAAACAAACTGAATACGCTTGCTTTGCCTGAACATTTACAAAATGTTGGTGCCCACAAGTCACATTTTGCATTAAAACATCACAAATATTGAGTGTACCTCTCACTATTGAATTAAAATATGAATGCTGTCAAAACAAAACAATGCAATTCCAAATCCACAGATATGACTTATTCATTTGTCATTTTGTCACATGTCACTCTGTCACTTCACAGGTCCAGTTGCATGTGTGATGTGTTTTTCAGTTAGTCAGATGACTGGCACTGAGGTGTATGGTGGAGTGGAGCCCCCCCCTTAGGTTCACTCTTCTGGAGTCATTGAAATGTTCGTCTGTCAGTCTTGTTCTGAACTTTGATTTCATGACATTCAGGTCAGACTCACAGAGGTATGGAGACCCAAACAAATCAGACATTTTCAGAGCTGCTTGGTGAAGATTCTTATAGATATCTGACTCTACTAAGCTCCAGAAATGCTGAGAATGCTGTTGAGACTTGAATTGCACATTATTTTGAAGGTTTATTAATATATAATATATAAAATCCAATGTCTGTCTGTCTGTACGTCTGTCCGCTTTCCACGAGAGAACTACTTAATGGATTTAGACCGGGTTCTTCGCTATAATTTGCTTGAACATTCCAGTTGATTTTGCGACTTCTCTCATTTTGTTATGTTTCAGAGTTCACTTGTGGTACCGATTTATTTGTGCGAATCCATGCAGCGGGCCAAGGAGAGGGGCCTTCCTCACTCACTCGCCATCTTCGGGGCATGGTCCTTAACTCCGCTTAGCTAACGAACGAGAGGACAATTGAATTCAACTTTGTTTGATATTTAAAATAAAGTGTTACTTAGGTCTTGATGAGTGTGAGTCTGAAGATTCTCTTAAGTGTATGCCACATTGAAAAGAGAGATTGCAATTCAAATTATGGATCGTGATTTTGTGTTAAAAGGATTGTGATATGATTTTTTGGAAAGATCGCCCACACCTAATTTGACTAATCAAGTTTTCAAATTTATGTAGGATTCATTAACCCTTTGGTGAGCTACTTGGAAAGGGGTTAGGAGCTACTGGTAGCCCACGAGCGACGTGTTGGAGACCCCTGCACTAGAGTATTGCTTTGCTTTGCCTTTGATGTTTTTTTTGCCTTCTCTCTGGATTTGTGCATTGGCTCTTGTCTGCCTCTGGGTTGCTTATTTGTTAAAGCAACTTAATTTCAAGCTCAACCTTTATAACACGCTGGTGGGGCCTCATCTGGAGTTCTGTGTGCAGTTTTGGTCTCCAGGCTACAAAAAGGACATAGCAGCACTGGAGAAGGTCCAGAGAAGAGCGACTAGGCTGATTCAGGGATACAGGGGATGAGTTATGAGGAAAGATTAAAAGAGCTGAGCCTTTACAGTTTAAACAAAAGGAGATTAAGAGGTGACCTGACTGAAGTGTTTAACATTATGAAGGGAATTAGTACAGTGGATCGAGACGGTGACATTAAAATGAGCTCATCAAGAACACGGGGACACAGTTGGAAACTTAAGGGGAAATTTCACGCACACATTAGGAAGTTTTTTTTTACACTGTAACAAAGGCGCTATATAGGCGCCTGACCCGACACAGATGGACACAGAGGCACGTATAAAAAACACAAAGACTTTCTTTATCTTCAGCTGTGGGACTACTTCCTTACTTCCTTAGCAATTATGTGTCTTGCTTGCCATGGTCTTAGTGAATTATACTGTATATATAGATAAATCACTGCACTGACCGAAATTACGTCCACAAACACATGTATCTGGGCTCCGACTGATGCTTACGAACGCTCTCGGCTGTTTGTTTAGAATCGCACAAGCGGATACACGTGACCGCATTCGGGTCGTAACGCAAGATGTTGGTCGTAAATCAAGTTGTTCACATGTCAGGCCAGTCGTATATCAAGGGTCAACTGTATTTTTAAAGTAGAAAAACTCACACTAGCCCAGTGGATAAAGGAAAGTAAAATGCAATGAAAATACACACTTGACATTGTAATAAGAAGAGACTTGAGGCGTGGCAAGGTTTGGGGCAGCCACCCGTTTAATGCGGTTTCCTGGCTGCAAAAGCAATTGATTCATGTAAGGCAAGTTTACACGACAGAGTCCAAAACAGAACTGCCTCCCAGAGCAAAGGCAGGAGGCTTTATAGGACGGTGGGCGGAAGTGATGTCGTCCTCTGTGCCGGAACCGGAAGTGATGTCATCCTCGGGGCCGGAAGTGATGTGTCCCACTTCGAGGTGGTGGCTCCTGGTGGGATTTCCTGGGAAAGACCTGTAGAGAACTCAGAAAGAGCGTTAGCGTACCCCGCCCCCCCTGGGCAGATGTATAATCAGTCCTCTCTAAGCCCTTCAGGTGCCTCCAATGAACACGTGTGTGACAACATGTTTAAATGCTGGTGGGTTACATTGAATGAAAGCCGTGAAAAAAATAGTATTTATCACTGCAATAAATACTGCAAGCCCCGTCCATTGGAAGGCTACCCCCTTTCTTCAGAATCTATTATATTTTTGTGGCAGTAGGGGGTGCTAGTGCTCCGTTGAACCCTCAGGGACAACGCCAGACAGCAGGTAAAAGTCCAAGACTCTTTTATTCTTTTACAAGACTGTACACCAAGCACCTCCCACACTACACTATTCATCAACCAGTACAGTACTCTAATCACTCCTCCTCGCCCAGACGCTTTGCTCCTCTCCCTCCCAGCACAGCTCAGTGTCTGGACTGGCTTCTAGTCCTTTTATAGCCCCTGACCCAGAGGCGTTCCTGTCCAGTCAGACCACAGTTCCTAATTCCTTCTGGGTCAGGGCAAACAGTCCTTTTCTTCACCCCGGGAGCACGTCGTTCCTTCTCGTCACGTGACCGTGACGTACTCCCGGGTCATAGGGCACAAAAGAGCCCATAAGCCCCCCCACAGCGACTCCTGGTGGCCCCCAAGGTATCCAGCAGGGCTGTGTATAAATACTACAAAGTCCATGAGGCCCTGCTGGACCTCCGGGCACGATCCTGCTGTCGGGAGAGCTCCTCCTGGCGGCCTGGGGGTGAGGACCGGCATGAGAAGCCGGCGGTCCTCCACAATGTTATAGAACTTTTAGTGTCCAGCCAGGTAGAGTCAAATGTTAAGACTAATATACACTGCGTTCCAAATTATTATGCAAATTATATTTTTATCTGATTTTGCTAAATAGTCGATGCAGGTGGCAGTCAGCATAATTTTTGAGTCATCAACCATTAGGGCATAATTTGAATGTTACTGAACAAACTTCCTAATGATAACGGTATGATTTTCAAAAATAAAAATCTTAAAAGGCACTGTTCCAAATTATTACGCACAACATGTTTCAAAACATTTTATAGGTTGTAAAGAACTGAAAATGGTCATTTGTTGAATTTGCAGCATTAGGAGGTCATATTTACTGAAATCGAAAGCTATTTCAATCAAAAACATCTTAACAGGTCAAGTTCCATATTAACATAGGACCCCTTATTTGACAGCAGATTCACAATTCTTGCATCCATTGAACTTGAGTGAGTTTTTGGAGCGTTTCTGCTTGAATTTCTTTGCAGGATGTCAGAATAGCCTCCCAGAGCTGCTGTTTGGATGCTTGAGGATGCTCCAAAGGTTCTCAATAGGATTGAGGTCAGGGGAGGATGGGGGCCACACCATGAGTTTCTCGCCTTTTATGCCGATAGCAGCCAATGATGCAGAGGTATTCCTTGCAGCATGAGATGGTGCATTGTCATGCATGAAGATGATTTTGTTAAGGAAAGCACGGTTCTTCTTCTTGTACCACGGAAGAAAGTGGTTAGTCAGAAACTCCACCTACTTTTCAGAGGTCAGTTTCACACTTTCAGAGACCCTAAAGGGGCCGACCAGCTCTCTCCCCATGATTCCGGCCCAAAACATGACTCTGCTGACGTGGCAGCCTTGTTGGAACATCCACCAACCATCCACGACTCCATCCATCTGGACCATCCAGGGTTGCACGGCACTATTCGGTAAACATGACTGTTTGAAAATTAGTCTTCATGTAGTTCTGGGCCCACTGTAGCGGTTTCTGCTTGTGAGCATTGTTTAGGGTTGGCCGAATAGAAAGTTTATGCATAACTGCAGTCCACGGGAGTATCCTGCTCCTTGATGTTTGTGGGACTCCAGAGGCACCAGCAGCTTCAAATACCTGTTTGCTGCTTTGTAATGGCATTTTAGCAACTGCTCTCTTAATCCAATGTATTTGTCTGGCAGAAACCTTCCTCATTTTGCCTTTATCTCCACGAACCCATGTGTGCTCTGAGTCAGCCACAATCTTTTAACAGTATGATGATCACACTTAAGTTTTCGTGAAATATCCTTGTGCAAGGCATTCAACTCTTTCACGCTTTTCGGCAGCAGAGAGATCCTTTTTCTTTCCCATATTGCTTGAAAATGTGGAGCATCCTCCTTAAATAGTTTATCCTTTAATTGGGCTCACCTGGCCAACTAATTATCACCAGGTGTCCAAGATTGATTTCAGTGATTAAAAGAGCCCTGACACACAATGTCATCCATGAGTTTCATTGAAAAACAAACTATTTAATCTTTATGACACTTAAATACAATTTGCATAGTGATTTGGAACGTGTTGTACAAGAATCCTTTTCAATTGGGTGGAGTTTCCAAATTTATTTTGTCATATAACTTTTTTTGTACTTCCTGTGTGTGTTTGTGGGGACAGTAGTTGTTATTTGTTATAATGTCTCTTCTATCTGTTGTGACGGACAGCCGGGTCCCATGACCGGCCGGGACGCCTCTGCTGTATACGTCCCGGGGGAGCCATCATGGACATTGCAGTACCTTCCCCGGGGCGCTTGGGGGCAGCCTCCCTGGCCGTGGATCCCTCCTCAATCTTCCCCGTGGCTCCATGGGACATGGAGTCCACCACAGCAGCTCGGTGGGTGCTGCGGACAACCAGCCACCACGCTGGACGGTTTATCAGCCCCACCCGGAGGTGCAATTAAGACCAGCTGGTCAGGCACCTGGAACACTTCCAGGTGGGGTATAAAAGGGCCTGCCTCCCTGCAATCAGGGACAGAATCGGGAGGAAGAGGACGAGGTTGCCTGGGAGGAGTGGTGGAGCAGGAAAGTGTGGTTTTTGTGTGTTTTGTGCTTGGGACTGTGTTGGGCCGGTGGGACACGGGGAAGACGTGTGCCCACGGCTGAAGAAAGAAAATAAAAAGCCCTTTGAGCGTGAACACGTGCCTCTGCGTAGTCTGTGCCGGGTTGGGTGCTATATAGCGCCTTTATCACACTGTCTATGTAAAAAAATGCCTCCAGCCTGTTAGAACTCCATATTCACCGATTACAGCGGCACATCAAACGTTGTGCAAACTGCCATGAAAGACTCTGCTCAAGTGACAAACGCACGGAGTGCCTTAATCTGCAACTAGCAAATCGTGCCTGCGAACATTTCGCAAGAATAAAAGAGTTAATGAAATGATGATGAGGGAGAGAATAACATCACATGTTACAGTAAGAAAGATTATTTTAATAAGTAGTGACTTGTGAGAGGACTCAGTATTAGAATAGTCCAGGGGTGGGCAAAGTCATTCCTGGAGGGCCGCAGTGGCTGCGGGTTTTCTGTTCCAACCCAGTTGCTTAAGTAGAAAACAATCCTTGCCAATAATTACATTTCATGGCTTGTTGGCGCTTTAACTCTGCTATGTCAAGTCATTCTCATATCCTAGATTTTTTTTTTCCATTCTAAGGATATCATACAAATACTCTGAAGTGTAAAACGGATGGATAATTCTCAACCCTTCACTTTTTTCTCTTCTCTTTCCTTCCAAGTATTTACTTAAACCGAATAGCGCACGGTAAATACACACAGGTGTAAAGGGGAGCAAGCAGAATGGCTAACTGCTGGTTTCTTTTGTCATTTGCATCTTATTGTTAATAAGGAGCAATTAAACTGAGAATGCAACTCTTTAAGACTTAAATAAGCAATAAGTGTTCAAAATCTTAATGAGGGAGACAACTAAAATGAAGCAGAAGTGTTTCTAGAGCAATAAGTGCTTCTTATTAAGCAATTGGGTTGGAACAAAAACCTGCAGCCACTGCGGCCCTCCAGGAATGACTTTGCCCACCCCTGTGATAGTCACATGATTAGTATGGGATGTTATTATAGTCACTTACAACAGCGTGAATATTTACAGTACAAAGTGTAACATGAACAGGGCAACAGTAGGGTGTCCATATGGGTTCGGGCATAAAGGAAGGACACCGACAGTCAAAAAGGAGGACAAAAATTACCACATATATTTTCCAACTCCAATCAACCTCTAACCGCAGTCCTTTAGAAATAGAATATAAAACAGTGTTGCCGCTACTTGATGGTACAATTATTGATAACGTGATAACGTAACGTAATGTCACGCGGTGACGCGGATGAATGGAGAATGGCCAAAGGCTGCTCATTCTCGGTATATATCATATGTAATTAGTCAAAAACGGTCAACTCTGTTCGTGATTCTGTGAAAGGAGGACATTTAAATGAATTTTTGGAACGCCTGGAGGACAGAGGAAACCAAGTTAAAAAAGAGAGGACGTCTGGTCACCCTAGTCAACAGATCAGATTAGATAAGAAGGAAAATGCAGGGCATATGTAAGTCAGTATGTGTGAAGTGTGGCCGTCAGGTTATGTAGTATACTGACGTCTATAATAATTGTCGGGAAATGCAATTTATTGCATAAACGTTACTGTCAGCGAAAATATTCTCCTGTGTGTAACCTGCAAGTACCTATACGTTTAACGAGGGTTTCGATGTAAATATAGTGTACAACTGGCCTTGGGTAAAAACAGGACCTAGCAAATAATCTCCGATGTTATTAAACGTTTGTCATTGTGACTCGATCATAGTCGTACAATATGCGGACAGGGAACTGACTACACCGTAATATAAAAGGAATATCTTGTTCTGAGTTGTCAGTGTTACGGATTCCCTGATGTTTTTCCGTCGTAATGTTTCTTGTTGTCTGGCAGTTTGCCGCTGCTCTTCAGAAAGGTGTGTGTAATTTGTTTTCTCGTTCACTGTCTCGGTGCAAGATTTGCTGCCCGTGATCTTCGGATAATGTCGCTCTGTGGTTTGTCATGCGTTGTCTTTGTTGTTGCCTGTGCTGGTTTGTCTGCCGTGATGTCGATGTTTCTGCTTTTGTGCGTTTGGTGTGAGTATGTAGGCCAGCGAGACACAGCTAGTCTGTATGTGCCTCTTCATTTTATTGGGAGGCTTATGTCAAAATAAAGGAAGAAGGAGATGTAAAATGGTGGTGTCATAATGCAGCTTCGGTGAATACCAAAGTATGCACCAAATAAACAGTCAAATACCACATTCAATAACTGGTCACAATGAAGAATTGAAGACTTGAAGATAAGCCTAAGACCAAAACTCTGCCAGGAACGCGGATTCCTGTCTGTTGTTGCGGAGAGATGTAGTAGTTGTGATAACCGTTGTTTATATTGAACTCAGATGGACACAAACGAAATAATACAAGGATATTATGAAAGGAAAGACAGGGAGACAGACGTCTGTTACTTTTTAGCCAAAGATTGTGGATATCTCCACCACTGCTCCTTTAAACTGTGCTTAGGTACCTAACTAATGATTAGTCGTTATCTGTTACATTTAGTATCTATAAATCTCTGTAAACACGCTGGTGTTTGAGTCTTAAATAGTAAATAAATAAAAGTAAGTTCATTATTAGGAAAAACTAGTCACTAATGACGAAAATAGTTAGGATTAGAGTCGGCCACCCCTGCCCTAGAGACATTTGTATGTGGAAATCCCAGGAGATCAGCAGTTACATAAATGCTCATTTGGCACTCACAACGATACCACGGTCAAAATCACTGAGATCACGTCTTCTTTTCCATATTCTAGTGTTTGATGTGAACATTAACTGAGGATCCTGGACTGTATATGGTTGAGAGTATAAAACTGTTTAATGATTTATACGTTCTCTGTTACAGGTTTGTATCATTAAGTCTATGTAAACACTCTGAGCCACTCTTCAGTGAATTCCCATATAAATGAACTCAAATGAACTAAAACAAACACACCATATTTGTTTGACTATAAATGACTGACAAAACATGTTAACTACAGAACAGAGATAAACACAGAAGAAATGTTTTATTCACAGACACCCTCATTGATGCAAGAGGCCGCATTCTGATTCCTGGCATTAATGAAGCAGTGGCACCACTCACTGAGGAGGAAAGGAAGATGTATGAGGAAACCGAGTTTGACCTCCAGAAGTACAAAAATAACACAGGCGTTGAACGCCTTATGTATGACACTAAGGTAGGTTGTTGAAACATTTCACAGAGGTGGCATAAATCCAGAGCAGCGACTATAGATTCGGCTCTGTACACTGACACTGCTGACTCTATGCTACAATATGGTATCTCAGTATACTGTATTTTAGGTTTTTTTTCCCACGTTTATTTACACTATAAACACTTTCTATTTTAATTAATCAGAAAACAACTTTGAAAGTATTACATTGTGTAAGTAGGCATCCATTTGTCCATTTTTGTAAACTTGCTTATCCAGAGCAGGGTGTGCCCACCAAAGGGCGCTCCAGCTCCCCAAACACCTGACACACACACACAGGCTTAGACACAAGTATAAAAGTACAAAGAGATTTTATTGTGGGAAGCTCTTCTCAGGCAAGCATTTCCCACGCCACAATCACAATACAGCAGTGCTTGCTCTCTGTCTCCTCTCTTTCTCTTTCCATCACTGCTTCCACTCCTCCACGCAAGTGTTGTCCTCCTTCCTCCTGAGTCTGGCTCTCTGACCAGTGGCAGGCAGCTCCTTTTATGTGAAACCCGGGAGTATTTCCGGTGTCCCATAATTGTGGCCGGGAAGCACTTCCAGGTTAGGCTGGAGCCTGACAAGGTACTCCCCATAGCACCAAAGGGTGCCACCCATTGGAATGCAAATGGGATGAATCCATAATGACTTGTGGGAAACCATGGTGCCACCGCAACCCAGAGGGGCTGTCATTTAGCAGTCTGGGCAGATAATGTCCTGTGTATGCTATCTCCTCTGGTCTTTCCTGGCTGAGGGCATCCTGGATGGGCCAGGCTCCCAGCCGTCCCTCACAAAGGTCAGCTGGAGCCTATCCCATCAAAGATGGAGCGCAAGGTAGGAATAATCCCTATACAGGGTGCCAGTCCAGAACACACACACAGACAAACACACACACAAGGGTCACTTTAACAACGTCAGTCCACCTCACCTGCATGTCTTTGCACTGTGGGAGATTTCTTCTATTATGACACAGATAAATGGGCTCTGGCACAAGCAGTTGTATTTTAAAATCACGTAATAATATATATTAATAATTCTTTACATTTATATAGTGCTTTTCTCACTACTCAAAGCGCTTCAGTGAGTAGGGAGCCACTTCAACCACTACTTATGTGTAGCATCCATCCAGATGATGTGACGGCAGCCATTTTGTCCCAGTGCGTTCTCCACACATATGCTGTCAGGACATCGGGATACACCCTGCTCTTTATGAAGGATGCCCAGGGATCTTTTATGACCACAGAGAATCAGGACCTCGGTTTTATGTCTCATCTGAGGCCTGGCACCGTTTTTACAGGACAGTGTCACCATCACTGCACTGGGGCATTGGGATTCATATTCAGATCACAGGGTAAGCGCTCCCTGCTGGCCACACCAACACCTCTTCTAGCAGCAAGCCAAGCTTTTCCTAGATGACCTGCCGTCCAACTACTGGCCGGGCCTGACCAGGGTTGGCTTCAGGTGGGTGACCTCTTCTGAAGTGCTGGTGGTATGGCTGCTGTGAACTACTAGTTACAGTAAGTGGCGACGGTGTTTTCTACTAATTCCTCTGTTGGTTGTTGGAGCTCATATTATGAACAATGTCTTAAAGACAAATGGATATTCAGCACAAATCGAGGATCAAATTATTGAAAAGCACCAATGAGAGGAAGGAAAATGTCCAAGACATTGAAAACTACTAGAGCTCAGTGTATCACCAACCACTGACTTTAAAATTTTGCTTTGTGTTCCTTTTGTAACGTTTTGAACAGTAGAGTAATGATTTATTATTTTATTTACTTCCTTTTAACCACAAGGACAGAGTGCAGACAATTGAAAGAATGTGCATTTCCTTGGTTTGTCAAACGTCTTTCAGAGAACAGATTGAAGATAAGTAGATCTGTCATGATGAAGGTGTCATTACCCTCAGAGACAGGCATTCAATAGACGTCCAGTCCAGGATCCTCCCATGAACACCTTCATCAGACTGGCAGAACTGGTTCTTACCCACAATGCTTTCTCTTTTAATTGTTTTTTTTTTTTAATTTCCCCAAGGAAATGTATAAAGCTGATACAAAAGGAAGTCTGAAACGTGTGTACATAAATGTCAGAATTTATAAAAGAAAACTTAACAGGGGAGCTGGTATATATTTAGAGCAACTTTAACCCATTGTGGGGAACAACCGGGACAAAGACAGGTAGACATGTTCTAAAGTCACCACACACGTTTATTTACAATTATATACAGGGTGAGGCAGAAAGGACGGACGTCTTTGAAATGGCTAGAACTCACCACTAAGTGGAGTGACAGATGTGCGGTAGGTGGCGTTAGGTTTGCGAAGTCTTAGCATTTTTTAATTTTCTTTTTAGTTGAAGCCGTGGACGATAGAACACCGCATTTTTTACGTACGACTGTTTTGTCAAGAACAACCAATCTATTACCGCAGTTCAGCGTGAGTTTCGTTGCCATATTAATATCCACAGAAATAAAGCTGTTCCCGCTTGTAACACAATCCTACGTTGGGTTAAAGCACTTCGTACACGAGGTACACTAATGAACAAAAGACCGCCGGGGCTACAGCACGCACGTACCCTGAAAATGTGGAAAGCGTACGACTAGCCCTGCTGCGCAGTCCAAGTCGATCTGCTCGGAAGCGTTCTTCTGAACTTGGCCTCAGTAATCATTCGGTAAGGCGTATTTTGCATTTAGACCTGCATTTTCATCCCTACAAATTGTCAAATGCTATTTCAATATGAACTCAAATCCTTCAATAAATTTCTTTGTAAGAAAAAATTAACAATTTTGTGATTTTGTAAAAAACGTCCGTCCTTTCTGCCTCACCCTGTACAACTATGAATATGCATGGTGCTGTAGCACCAATCACCCCAACGTCCAGGTCTCTTTTCACAATGCCTTTCTTCTCTTCTGGTCCACCTCCACTTCTCTCCTCCGAGCTCCATCCTCTTCCACCCGACTCCAGGCATCGAATGGAGGGAGGCGGCCCCTTTTATAATCACAAGGATGTGCTCCAGGCGCCTCCCGACAATCTTCCACCGGTACTCCCCAGTGTAGCGGAAGTACCGGCTGCACACCCGGAAGCACTCCGGGTGTCCCTAATCCTCTTCACCCTGGCACTTCCGGGTGTGGCAGAAGTGCTGAGGTCCAGGGCTCCGTAGGCATTGGGGCACCCCTGGCTGTGACCACGGGCCCCTACAGGGCTGAGCTTCAAAGCTCTGTACCTGTGGTCCCCAAAGCCACCAGGGCGGTTGCCCCCTCATGGGCTGGAGTCGGGTGGAAGAGGACGGAGCTTGGAGGAGAGGAGTGGAGGCGGACCAGAAGAGAAGAAAGGCATTGTGAAAAGGGGTGATTGGTGCTGCGGCACTGGGTTTATGTATATTCACAGTTGTATATAATTGTAAATAAACGTGTGTGGTGACTTTAGAACATGTCTACCAGTCTGTGTCCGGGCTGTTCCCTGCACCATGTATACACAACATTTCAGAGAATATGGAAAGTGATGACACCCTTGTTAAAGTACGGAAATGCAGGAAAACCAGCTAAATGACGACTTGTTATGCAGTCGAGGTAGTTAAGGCCCCTGTTGGTTAACGGAGCTCCTATTATGAACAATGTCTTAAAGACAAACGAACATCCATCCATCCATCCATTTTCCAACCCACTGAATCCGAACACAGGGTCACGGGGGTCTGCTGGAGCCAATCCCAGGATAAAATTATTGAAAAACACCAATGAGAAGAAGGACAATGTGCAAGACATTGAAAACTGCTGGAGCGTTGTGTGTCACAAAACACTGGCATTTAATGTTTGGAACATTAGAATCACGATCCACTATTTTATTTGCTTCCTTCCTAAACCTAACCACAAGAAAAAGGTGAAGATAGTTGAAAAAATTCATATCTGTCAAACTTCTGTCACAGAATGGACTGGAATTACGTATGTCTGGGAAATATGCAGGGTCAATCACAAAAGCATTATCAACCTATCATAAGTTCCTCTGTTTCAGTTGCATTTCTAGCAGTTCTTTAGAGGGGCCCGTTTTTTATTTGTCACTTTCTGATTTGAGGAGAAAACCTTTCTCTAATTGTGTGTGTTTTTAATGAACAGGTTGATATTCTTTCCCATCGCTGGCGATACCCCACCCTAAGTATCCATGGAATAGAAGGCGCATTTTCTGCTTCTGGCACCAAGACTGTTATACCAGCAAAAGTGGTTGCAAAATTTTCAATTCGTCAGGTGCCTAATATGGATCCAAAAATAGTGGAGACACAGGTAAAGACATTTAGCAAATTAATCATGTAAAGTCAAATGGATTTTATTATCATATCATCTATATGTGTACCAAATAGTATTCCCCAAGACCATGGTGCAACATAAGCCAGAGCAACAATGTTACATTCTTCTTCTCCTTTCAGCTGCTCCCATTAGGGGCTGCCACAGCGGATCATCTTCTTCCATATCTTTCTGTCCTCTGCATCTTGTTCCTTAACACCCATCACCTGCATGTCCTCTCTCACCACATCCAAAAACCTTCTCTTAGGCCTTCCTCTTCTCCTCTCGTCCTTTAGCTCTATCCTTAGCACCCTTCACCCAATATACCCATCATCTCTCCTCTGCACATGTCCAAACCAACGCAATCTCGCCTCTCTGACTTTGTCTCCCGACCGTCCAACTTGAACTGACCATCTAATGTCCTCATTCCTAATCCTGTCCATCCTCATCACACCCAATGCAAATCTTAGCATCTTTAACTCTGCCACCTCCAGCTCTGTCTCCTGCTTTCTGGTCAGTGCCACCGTCTCCAGCCCATATAACATAGTGGTCTCCCTACCATCTTGTAGACCTTCCCTTTCACTCTTGTTGATACCCGTCTGTCACAAATCACTCCTGACACTCTTCTCCACCCTGCCTGCACTATCTTCTTCACCTCTCTTTCTCAATCCCTGTTACTCTGTACTGTTGATCCCAAGTATTTAAACTCATCCACCTTCGCCAACTCTACTCCCTCATCCTCACCATTCCACTGACCTTCCTCTTATTCACACACATGTATTCTGTCTTGTTCCTACTGACCTTCATTCTTCTCCTATCTAGAGCATATCTCCACCTCTCCAGGGTCTCCTCAACATGCTCCCTACTATCACTACAGATCACAATGTCAACAGCAAACACCATAGTCCACGGGGCCTCCTGTCTAATCTTGTCTGTCAACCTGTCTATCACTATTGCAAATAAGAAAGCGCTCAGAGCCCATCCCTGATGTAATCCCACCTCCGTCACTCCTACCACAGACCTCACCACGGTCACACTTCCCTCGTACATATCCTGTACAACTCTTACGTACTTTTCTGCCACTCCCAACTTCCTCATACAATACCACAGCTCCTCTCGAGGCACCCTGTCATATGCTTTCTGCAGGTCCACAAAGTTACATACATAAACTAAATCAGTGGTCCTCAATCCCGGTCCTCGAGGGCCGCAGTGACTACGGGCTTTAATTCCAGCCAGTGTCTTAATTAGAACTCAGTCCTTGCTGATAATGATAGTTGGTGTTTAATTCTATGTCTTGTTGGTGCTTTCATTCATCAAAGCCAAATGTGAGTTACTCTGTAGATAAGTGGTCCTCAATTACAGTCCTGGAGGTCTGCTATGGCTGCAGGTTTTCACTTTAACCAGTTTCTTAATTAGAACCCATTTATTTACTACTAAAGCAATACGTTTTTTGGGCTTTATCTTAGTTCTCTTGCCTGTTACCAATACTGTTACCCTTAATTGTCTATTTTAGATTTTAGCAGCTGCATTTAAGTTTTAATTGTTGCCTGTTTTCTTAACCAGACATTAGTTAATAATGAGATGCAGATAACCAATAAACCAGCAGCTCTCCAGCTAACGTGCTTACCATAAAGTATCTGTGATAAAAAGCGTTTAGAAATGAATGAGAGGGGAACTGGAAGAACCATTAAGTTTAAATCTATTCTGGTCCACAAAACACATGGATAATGTTCTCACAGAAGAAAACTCTACAGTGCAATTAAAAGTTTTCTTGGATAAATGCAAGCATTAACAAGCCATATAGTTAAATACCAAGTTTCATTATCCGCATGGACTGTCTTCTAATTGGGAAACTAATTGGAATAAAAACCTGCAGCCACTGTGGCCCTCCAGGACCGTGATTGAGGACCCCTGAGCTAAATAATGTACTATATTATGTCCGAATGACAAGACTAAGAAGCCAGAAGAAACGCTGGGGTGTCAATTGGGCAACCCGATTTAATGATTGGAGCAAAACACAAAAACCCAAAAGACAGACTTTTCTTAGCCTATTTAAAGATACTCCATTGGGAGCTTGGCCTCTGCTGGTGTCCTGGTTCCAAATGAATGCCTCCTTCCAGGGACTGTCCATTTTTGTAGCATCCCGGGTGAAACAGGCAAGCCTTCTGCAGGCGTTGTGGATGGGGCTAGCTGATACCCTCCTGGAACTGCGCTGCTTCGACCCACGTTTCATCCCACACACCACTGAATTAGGAGCCCCTTTTCTTGTCAAATTCATTAAAGGGGTGACCCTCTTGGAGAATGAACCAGCGATAAAACCTTGCCAAATGTAAGAAAGCCTGGATTTGCCTCTTGGTTTTTGGATGGGGCCAGTTAAGTATGGCATTAACTATAGTACATTGGGGACATACAGTGTCTCTACCCAGAAATTAGCCCCAATATTTCACCTTAGATAAAGCAAAGAAACATTTTTTTGCATTAATTCTTAGGCCGGCTTTACTAAGTGTTAATAACATCCCACATATCTCTGCTTCAGCGATTTGGGTCTGTTGTTGCCCCACCTGGAGTTTTTCCTCTGCATAAATTCTGCTACGTCTTGTGCCACATTCATGGTTTGAATTTTCCCTCAGAAATCCTGCCGACTATGCCACTGTAAAGGTGAAAAGACCATAAAATAAAGGGTCTGAGGCACCTGGAGACAAACCCTGTATATTAAAGTTACACAAAAGCAATGCGTAGTAATGCGCTAAACTGAGACATCCTTGAAATCAGTCAAATCAGTCAGTCTGTCCAAGATTCAGTTGTTTCCTCTTATGATGGATTCTGAGAGGAAGAGACTGGTACAGGTGGTCTGACCCTGGAAGTGATGTCACAGTGGGAGAGGTGTCAATCTTCGTTTCTGCAGGAGTTGAAGGAGAAGAGAGAATGTTATTACACAGTGCCCCCTCATATATAGACGGTAAATTGCACTCACAAAATCATTTATGCTGTTCCCCATATTTTAAAGTTTTCCAGACTTTCAATAGTACATCCATCAGGCAGATCTCATATAAAATGTTAATATACTTTTTTGCTTTTTTAGGTGACTGACTATTTGAATTCTATGTTTGCTCTGCGGAAGAGCCCAAACACACTCAAAATCAGCATGGTGATTGGAGCCAAGCCGTGGCTTGCTGATGTCAAGGATCCAATCTACGTGGCCGCAGAAAGAGCCATTCAGAGGGGTAAGGTTTTTAGTGATTATAGGTTATAACGCTCCCAATCACCTCAAAACCCACACCGTATCAGGAAACTGGTAGGACAAAACTTGACGTTGCTTTCAGAAAGCTGTTTACAGGATGTTTCAATCACATATCCATCATCAACTGCCCCTGCTGTGCTGGACTGTTTTGGACTTTGTTGTTAGTGTTTAATGTTTGCTGTTTGTGTTGTGATTTATTATCACTGTCGGGGAGCTGAGGACGGCCTTCATGTATGTGACTTTGGTTATCTTGTGTGTTCTTTTTTCGTTATGTGATTATTATGTTTCATTGTTAATAATCTATTCTTTGTGCCACTAATAGTGTCTCTGTGTGTGAGTGTGTGTGTATGTCGGGTCAAGGCTGGGTATGTTCCGGGAGTCCTCACAATAAAGTAAACAAATCCCCGTCTTTGGATGCTGTGAATCTCAGCGTCACCTCAACCTCAACCACTACATCCATTCACTTGCCCTTACCACAGCCAACTCCTCATCTGCAGCTGACTTCACAGAGGAGAACCACATTCCTCACCAGGTACTCAGAGCTGCAACAGTAGTCACTTGCAAATATGTCACCAACAATACTCTTGTATTTGGTCCCTCTGGTAAATTCAATATTAAACACCGGGCCTCTTGACAGACTAAAAATCTCATTTACTGCATTCTGTCGGCTGCGACTTATACTACTGTGAATCCACATAATTGATAAACGGTGTAAAAGTGTGAAAAATTGAATTAGAACAATGAAAGGGTGTGATAAACCTGAAATATCACAATGTCTTTCTTCTCTTGGCTTTTGTTTCTAGTGTTTGGCTTAAAACCTGACCGAATCCGTGAAGGTGGTTCTATCCCAGTGGCAAGGACCCTCCAGGATGTCACAGGCAAGAAAATCATAATGCTCCCAATTGGAGGATATGACGATGGCCTTCACTCACAAAATGAAAAGATGAACCGGTAAGATTTCAACAACAACAATGACATTTATTTCTATAGCACATTGTCATACAAATGATGGAGTTCAACGTGCTTTACAGGATGAAAAAAGAAAACATATAAAAATAAAATTAGGCAATACTAAGTAACAAAGAATAAAGTAAGGTCCGATGGCCAGGAAGTACAAAGAATAAAGTAAGGTCCGATGGCCAGGAAGTACAGAGTGTAACAGTAGGGGGCGCTATCGCTCCCTTGAACCCTCAGGTACCACGCCAAACACCAGGTAAAAGTGCTACAATAAATCTTTTTATTATAATGATGTGCACTAAGCACCCTCCACTCCACACTACTCATTAAACAATCACAAGTACTCAATAAACCAATCCTCCATCTCCCAGACGCGTTGCCCTCCTACCACCCAGCTCAGCTCGTCGTCTGGGAGCTCCCTTAGTCCTTTTATATTCCCCGACCCGGAAGTGTTCCCAATCCAACAGTCCACAAGTCCTTATTCCTTCCGGGTCAGGGTAAACAATGCTTTTCCTCACTCCGGAAGCCTGTCGCTCTTCCTGTGACGAACTTCCGGGTCATAGTGCGCAAGCGAGTCCACTGGCCTCCCGACAGCGACTCCCAGTGGCCCCCAAGGTATCCAGCCGGGCTGTGCATAAACACTACATAGTCCATGAGGCCCGTACATGCTCTTGGGAGATCTCCTCCTGGCGGCCTGGGGGTGAGGGCCGGAATATGAAACTGGCCATCCATTACAAGAGAAAAACACAAAAAAACTCCAGAGGGCTGGAGAAAAAAAAAATCTGCAGGGGTTCCAAAGCCATAAGACCACCCAGCCAGCCCCCACTGAGCATTCTACCAAACATCAATGATCTCAATCAGTCCTCACGGTTTTCAGGCTTCATGTGTAAGAATTTGATGATGATGGTCATGTGGACCTCTGGCCTTCAATCCATCAATGTAGGGACTGCATGGTGCCCTGATCAGGTGGTGGTGGCACAGATTGGCACTGCAGAAAATCGGAAAAAGAACAGAAGAGAAAGTTGGGGTTAGTACGGATTGTGGAGCCTTGATAAAAATGATAATTCAATGCATATACAGAATATCAAGATTAAATTAAAATGAAGCTACGAGAAAGCCATGTTAATATAACAGGTTTTTATCAGTTTTTTAAAGTGCTCCGCCGTATTAGCCTGGCAAATTCCTATTGGCAGGTGTGACAGATAGGGGGTGCTGTCATCCCCTTGAGCCCTCAGATCAGACACCAGATGAAAGTCCCAAATATTGACTTTTTATTATAAATAAGTGCACAAAGCAGCCTCCACTCCACAATACTCAATAATCCAGTAACAATCCTCCACTCCCAGACGCGTTGTTCCCTTCCTCCCAACTCGGCTCGCCCGTCTGGGATCTCCCACAGTCCTTTATAGTCCTTGACCTGGAAGTGCTTCTGATCCCTCAGTCCATGTGATTATCCAGCACTTCTGGTTCAGGTGAAAACTCTTTTTCTTCAACCCGGAAGTACGTTGTTTCTTCTGTCCCCGTGACTGTGACGCACTTCCGGGAAGTCTCTGGGCCTCCCTGCAGCGTCCCCTGGTGGCCTTGACGTTATCCAGCAGGGCTGTGCAAATAAAACTCCACATACCATGATGCCCTGCTGGAATGCGGGGCATCTCCACCTCGCAGGGAGGGCTCCATCTGGCGGCTTGGGGGTATTGGCCGGGATGGACTGTCGGCCATATATCACACAGGCTATTCCAGATTTTAGCTGCATGACTTTAGCAGGCCGGCTCACCACTTCTTTAAAGTTTAACTCTCGGAATTCTAAGCAGACCCTCATTTGAAGATCTGAGTGTGAGGTGAAAGGCATTCTGAAATATAGGATGGAGCGAGATTATTTAAGGCTTTGTAAACCATAAGCAGTGTTTTAAAGACAAGGAGCTTTTAAACAAGGCGTGACATTGGAGTATGTTCTAAATCATAAAAGAGAGATCTGTAGATGGACTATGTGTGAGTGTATGATTTACACCAACATGCACAGAAAAGAGACAGACGCCACTCTGAATGTTGTCAAAAGTTAAAACTGTGACTTTTAGACATGTGACAATACACTTACCCCACAATATGATTCACATTGCGATTCAGGCTTCATGGTGCAATATTCCCATGATGATAAACTATATTTACTGTTGCTTCTTATTAGACATTCATTAATTGATACATTGCAATGTAATTAAAATCCGAAGGGAAGAAGAGAAATTAGCAAGAAAAAAACGGTAATGAACAGTGGGCCATAAAAAAAAATCACGAGTGGCAGCAGTAGCTCAGTCGGTAGAGCGGGTTGTCCAGCAATCGGAGGGTCGCAGGTTCGCTCCCGGCATGAGAATGCAGCTGTTGTGTCCTTGGGCAAGACACTTAACCTACCTTGCCTGCTGGTGGTGGTCGGAAGGATTGGTGGCGCCAGTGTTCGGCAGCCTCGCCTCTGTCAGTGTGCCCCAGGGCAGCTGTGGCTACAAAGTAGCTTATCATCACCAGCGTTGTGTGTTGTGAAGCGCCTAGGGGGGTTCTTGAACTCTAGTAGGCGCTATATCAAATACAGGCCATTTACCATTACCATTTACCAACTCAGCAGGATCGGGTGCAAGACGGGGGCCACCATTGCAGAAGGTGCCTGTTTACTGCCGTGCTCCCCCCACGCACACATTCACACACCCTGGGCCAATTTAGAATTGCAAAGTCATCTAACAGGAACGTCTTTGGTACGTGAAGACAAAAAAAAACATGAAGTACACGGAAAAAACTTACACAGACCGCGACCAGACACGGAATACTAGATCAATAACGTAGCACCTCGTGGCAACCGCTTTAAAAAGTGGGCAAGTTAAATTCATGAAAAAATGAGAGCGTTATATTTAGAAAAAATACATAAACAAGTAAGAAGAGAAAACTGACTGAAAAAAGTGAGGCTGTGGAATTAATTAAAACAGTCAATGATGTGAAATTCAATTAAAAGTAAGCTTAAGAAATTAATTTAAAACAGCGTGAAACCAAATTAAATAGAAGGTGTAAAAGTGAAATAACGTGAAGTCAACCTAAAATGCGAAGGTGTGAATGCAAAAATAAAAAATATGAACATTGAATTATCCCAATAACTGATAGTTAAAAATGACACCTAAAACTGTGAGAAAGTATTTTATTTTAAATACATTTTACTTTCAAATAGTTGGAATGAACCAATAAAACTTGATGATGATTCTCTGATTCTGTGATTACAGTGTACTGTATGCAATTCTTTATTTGGCTAACACCTTAAGCCAATGCGACTTACAGCATTTATTTTACAACCAGTAACGGCGCACTGCTATAATGATAACGTGCAGTGAATACACGTGACTTGACTGTTCCTAGTTGTCATCCTCTTTCTCTGTACGTTTATCATTCGTTTGCTCAGAGGTTGATGCGCTTGTTACATCCTGAGCAGCTCTTCTTTTCTCCACTCTAGCGGCCCGCTGCTTCTCTTCTTTCATTGGCATCTTTTCACGTTAAAACTGATTAAGTCGGTGTATGTGTTGCAATTACTTTTCTTTAATTTTTCATTTAAGCTGGCACTCAAGTCTTCAATCTGCCTTAAAAAAAATGATTTAAGATATGAAGAGGTATTGGGAAGTGACAGGGAAGGTGTTAGGGATGAGAACGGTGCCCGTACATATGTGCTGCACGGCCACCCTGCTGGTGGCTGCCAACAATAAAATAAAAATAAAAATAGAAATAACCTTGGAAGTCAATCATCACCCTGAAGTGGATAGTAGAGGTCACGTAGTATATGTGTGCCAAATTTCAGGTCGATAGTTCAAACGGTTTGAGAGCTACAGGTGATTTAAAATCCTGGACAGACAAACGAACAGCCACGGTAGCGTATTATAGAAAGATTGGTTACATTTCTTTCCAATTGGAGCCCAGGAAGGTCAAATGGTGTCAGGATTGAGATTTGAGTCCACAACCTCAGGGTTTGAAGTCCAAAGCCTTAACCAATACACCACACGGACCTGCATAAAAAGAACACTACACCCAAAAATGATAAATTATACATTTTTATTTATATGTTAACTACATTAAGTAGATTGTACTTTTAATCTCAGGTTTTCTTCCAAAATCACTGCATCACTGATGTGTTACTGGTATGCCCAAACTCCCAACTTTCTCTGTTTCTGTTGATGGTACTTTTGTCAAACCTGCTGCTGTTGTCAGAAACCTTGGTCTGTTGTTTGATTCATCACTTAATTTTGAGCAACACATTAGGTCTCTGTCCAAAATTTCATTCTATCATCTACATCACACTGCCTTTGGTTTGGAGATGTGCAGAGGAGAGGTGATGGGTATATTGGGAGAAGGGTGCTAAGGATAGAGCTGCCAGGAAAGAGGACAAGAGGAGGTTTATGGATGTGCTGAGAGAGGACATGCAGGTGATGGGGGTGACAGAACAAGATAACGAGGACAGGTAGATATGGAAGAAGATGATCCGCTGTGGCAACCCCTAATGGGAGCAGCTGAAAGAAGAAGAAGATCTCTGTCACATTGCCTGCCTCCTTCCATTTCAGTCCTTGTCTGATGCTCAAAATGTGGCTCATTGTTTTATAATGTCTCGTACTGATTATTGTAATTCCCTCTTCTTCTGCCTCCCTACAAAATCTATACAGAGCCTACAGTACATTCACCAGAAAGCATTTTGCTCACATCTCCCCTGTTCTTTCCCAGCTTCACTGGCTACCGTTTCCATCAAAGATTAAATTCAAGATTCTGCTTCTCCCCTTCAAAGCCCTACATAACCTTTACCCCCCGATACCTCACTAAGCTCCGAGCTCCTTACACTCCTTGTCGCCCTCTCAGGTCTTCTCCTTACTGTCCCACACACCAGACTCTCCACCCTGGGCAGGCAGGTCCTTCAGTGTTACGGCCCCTCAACTCCAGAACTCTCTTCCTCAGTCTCTCCGAGTTTGATCCTCTTCCTTCACCTTTAAATCCCAACTGAAAACTTTTCTCTTCGATGAACTTTTGCCTTCTGTGTGATCTTTTTTTTCTTTCTCTCCATCTATATGTTAAATGACCTTGGGTTTATGAAAGGCACTCTATAAATGCGACTTATTATTATTATTATTATTATTAAAATGGAGATAACAACGTTTTTTATAGAACAGGTATCTATGGAGTGGCATGGTGGCGCAGTGGTAGCGCTGCTGCCTCGCAGTAAGGAGACCTGGGTTCACTTCCCGGGTCCTCCCTGCGTGGAGTTTGCATGTTCTCCCCGTGTCTGCGTGGGTTTCCTTCCACAGTCCAAAGACATGCAGGTTAGGTGCATTGGCGATTCTAAATTGTCCCTAGTGTGTGCCCTGCCCGGGGTTTGTATCCTGCCTTGTGCCCTGTGTTGGCTGGGACTGGCTGCGGCAGACCCCCGTGACCCTGTAGTTAGGATCTAGCGGGTTGGATAATGGATGGATGGATGGTATCTATGGTGACCAATGCTGGACAACTGCAAACAATATTGTAGCCGGCCATGAAAAGAAATCTCATTACTTGTGTTGCATAATCCACACGTCAAAGTCATCCAGTTGTATGCTGACAACATCCCAAACTCGTGTACTTTTACTATAATATTGTTCAATTTAGCCTTGTGCACTACATGACACAGCCTGCAACACAGCATCACAATATCTTCATTTCGTATTCATCTTGTGATGGACGTCCTGTATGTCTTGCTCCATGATGCCTCCTTACTGCTGGTATCCAATGATACATATACCCTGACTCTGTGAAGTGCCTTGAGCATGGAAAAGGCGCTATATAAATAAAATGCATTCTTCTTATTATTATTACTAGGAGGCTTTAAACCCTGCTCGCTGCGCACGCCAACCCCTGGGCCTGCGCTACACGATAGCTTCTTTGCGGTTCTGGAGATGTGGATGTAAAATGTAAACAGATTGATATTTTCAAGGGAATTGTTACATATGCATAATAGAACTAACTATTGTGCATTACAGCAAGTAATTAGCCATAGTAAAAAATAGTAAAACGTAATCATTTGAAAGTAAATTATGTTTCATGTTGCGTTAAGAGTTATTCATTGGGTATTACGATTTTGTTCTGTTTGGCTTTGAAATTAACACACAAATACTTTTTAAACTTAAACTTTTACTGTAAAACTATCATCAATATCGCATTGAATTTTGATTCCGTATTTGGACATTTATCATGACAACGCAACGTATAACTGTCCGTGATTGAATTTCGTTTCTTTCTCTCTATTAAATAAAAGAACTTCTTTGAATGTTTGTCTCTGTGATTTGTTAATTGTCTTGGCAAAAGCTATTCTAACGGGAAGCTGTAAACGTTTTAATACAAATGGCATATCAAGATCTCCTTTGTTGTGTAATGTTATCTGCGGAAGATGAACTACATTACCTTTCTTGGATACATCCTTCTTTCTACAGTAATTTGTGCGGTGGAAGACCAGACTGTGTTAACGGTTGTAGATATTCTTCAGGATATTGTAAGTTGTTGTTTTCATCTTCTGCACCATCACCACCAACTGCTTCAGCAGAGACTATTGATACGCATTTTACCAATCTGCTGTGTAACCGAGTGACAATTTTTTGCTGTTAATTCGTTTGACTTCCTCATTTCTCGGTGTTAGGATTGCCCGTGTACTCATTTCTTTGGTTGATAACCCTTCATGATGAAATTTTTCAATAAGATTTGGACATAATATGTCTGTGTTGGCACAGTGCCACAATGGTAGTGCTGCTGCCTCACAGTAATATGACCCGGGTTCACTTCCCAGGTCTTCCCTGCATGGAGTTTGCATGTTCTCCCCATGTCTGTGTGGGTTTCCTCCGGGTACTCCGGTTTCCCCACACAGTCCAAAGACATGCAGGTTAGGTGCATTGACGATTCTAAATTGTCCCTAGTGTCTGCTTAGTGTGTGTGTGTATGCTGTGGTGGGCTGGTGCTGTGCCCGGGGTTTGTTCCTGCCTTTTGCCCTGTGTTGGCTGGGATTGGCTGCAGCAGACCCCTGTGACCCTGTAGTTAGGATATAGCGGGTTGGACAATGACTGACTGACTGACATAATATGTCTTCTTTAATTGGGAACTTAAAGTGAGGAAAATGTAACATTTATATGAGCTATGAGAGCAGGAAGTGTATCTGTCAAAAGCAGTCACATGAATGAGAGGTGAGAGGACCGCGGGTGTGGTTGAAAATGAGGAGGGCGTGACTTGAAAAAATCTCTTTCAAAAAGTCTCGTCTCGTCGCAGGATTTGTTTTATATAATAGAGAGATTATTATTATAGGTGCCTGTGATTTTGCAAAATGATTGTGGTGCCATCAGAACTTTCTCTCAATCATGTATGCACTTTTGAAATTGTCCCACAATGACCAAGACCCACATTCGTAGATAAATCACTGCCTTCCTTCAGTGGTTCAGATTGAGACTTGGGTTTTTGTGGATATGTGAGCAACAGAAATTAGATGGTTCTTCATAAATATCCCGTTTGTATTTCTCTTCCAGATACAACTACATTGAGGGCACAAAGTTGTTTGCCGCCTACCTACAAGAGGTTTCCCAGCTTAAAAGATGATCAGCCTTTGATGTGGAATGGTATGATCTGGATTTACCGAGAAGGCGGCTTTACTTGTCATCTTTAAAGAGCAAACTGGAAAATTATCACCCTTCTGCATAGAACGACAAAGAATAAATACGAAGACAGGAGTTGATGGGGGCACTCATTAATGACCGCTGTGTCTAGCGAGTAATGAAATGCATTCTTAACAATGCAAAATACAATCAGTTAAATTATACTTGCTGTATCTATGACAAGATGGCAGTTTCTTGATCCTTAATAGTCTACAGCTACAAACAGCAATAATAATAAAACATCCGTACTTCATAGTTCAAAAGATCTCATCTGTCTTGATCATTTTCATTGTGTTCATCAGGCCCACAATATCATGATATGCACCTTTGAAGTCATAAGGCGGCTCCACAGGAAGGCTAATCCTTTCAACACCAAGCTGGGACTTTTGAAATGGGGGTCTTTCTTTTGCTGCGAGGTCACCTCCCCACACTAAAGGAGAACAGCAGTGACTTTTCTAACTAAATAAATGTTTTTTTACTCAATACGCCTTAATTTTATCTCGGGTGCCAACCCAGGTGGCCTGTCGTGTGGTGGGTGCGGCAGCGTGCTGTCAGCGCATCTTCCTAACCATGTGTGTGGACTTTGTGAATCTCTGGAGAAGATGGATGCAAACTCGGAGAGATCGTGCAAAACTCTTCACAGAAGACGCCTATTAGGTCAACGGGTCTGACACTCCACCTTAAAGTCGTCATCAGAATCCACAATTCTTCTACCATCAGCCGAGTCTCACATCCTCTGCTGTGATAATTATTAAATGTGCGACTCTGACCCGACACTGTCACTTACTGACTAGCAGAATATCACAGAATGCCAACAAGTCTCAATGTCTTTTAGGTCGCTCACCGAGTGCATGTGGTATCTACGGGGCAGAGCCGGGCCTGGAGGTGTTTTCGCTTGAGGCAGAAGGATAAAGTTGTGCCCCTATGTATATAGTTTTTAAATACTAATAAGTATTAAATACAAATAAATAAATGATTTTGAGAACAAAATAAATGTATTAGGGTGGCACAGTGGTAGAACTGCTGCCTCGCAATAAGGAGGCCTGGGTTCACTTCCCGGGTCTTCCCTGCATAGAGTTTGCATGTTCTCCCCGTGTCTACATGGGTTTCCTCCCACAGTCCAAAGACATGCAGGTTAGGTGCATTGGCGATCCTAAATTATCCCTAGTGTGTGTGTGTGTCCTGCCTGGGTTTTGTTTCATGCCCTGCAGTGGACTGGCACCCTGCCCGGGGTTTGTTTCCTGACTTGAGCCCTGTGTTGGCTGGGATTGGCTCCAGCAGACCCCCGTGACCCTGTGTTAGGATATAGCGGGTTGGATAATAAATGAATCTAATCACATTATGGAAATTAATTAATTCTTTGTATTTATATAGCACGCTTCTCACTATTCAAAGCATTAAGCAATTGCAGGTTTAGGTTCTTGCTCAAGGGCCCAGCAGAGCAGAGTCTCTTTTGGCATTTTACGGGATTCGAACCAGCAACCTTCTGATTGCCAGTGCAGATCCCTAGCCTCAGATCCACCACTCCGCCAATCACATTACGCTAATCACATTGCGGAAGTACGTAAATAACAGAGTATTCCAAAATGTTTAAAATATGGGCTTTTAACAAACTAAAGTGCTATTAGCTCTACATATTTTGATTAAACAAAACAGGAAGTCGGGGAGCCCCACACACACACAGAGTCCCGGGTTCAAATAAAGGATGGTTTATTCACCAAATCCTCCACAAAAGCACAAGTGATCTCTGTCTGTCTGTCTTTCTACAAATCACAGTTCCTCTCTCCACAATACTCTCAACACCGCACTGTCCTCCTCCAGTTGAGTGTTGCCCTCCTTCCTCCCAGCTCCGACTTACCTGGGTAAGTCCAGGACTCCGGAACTGTCCAGTCACCCCCTGGTGATGGCCACGGGCCACAGCAGGATTGAGCTCCTAAGCTCCAAACCCGTGCCCTCTCGTGTTCGGGGTTATTGCCCTGGATATGTCCTCTCCCCCGGCGTCCCGCCACATTTAGGTAGGACTGGTGTGGTGTCGTCCCTGACAGTCAGACTCTTGGGTCCTTCGTGGGATGTTTCCCTTTTATATCGGAGGGACTTCACCAAATCCTCCACAAGTAGCAAAAGCACAAGTGATCTTCCTCTCTCTTCCAACAAATCACAATTCCTCTCTCCACGTTACTCTTGTGATTAGACGTCTGCTGTTTGCACACCAAAGTTGATTAATGAGGAAAGTAGAAATAAAAATGAGTGCATATAATATCTGTCAGTTAAGCTAGATAGAAATATCACTGATGGTTTGGAGTCGAAAATAAATGAATGTGTAATTTCTCTTGCGCCTTTAACTAAATTACCTCATGGCTGTTCCTCGCTCCATTGATCCATCTACTGTAACAGGCTTCAGAGGATTTTAAGACTTAATGCCTTCAAGAGTTTACTGAAAATAAGGTTTGAAGTATATATAAAAAAAGCAGAAAAACAATCTCTTAAATTAACCACACATGCCCTTCTGTGCCAATACAAGTCATGGGGATGTAGAACATCATTTATGGGGGCACGGCAGGAAGTAACGCCGGGCAGTGTCCAGTTCACTAGGGTACACTGGCACGTAAATTTAAAGCCGCCATATAATCCTTGCACCTCTTTAGGATACACGAAGAAACCGTGAGAATACACATAGAAAATCATCGTGAATTTAGGGGATGCATCCCCCCAGACACGCAAAGAGTCCTCGATTTAAATGAATATTCTTTAAAATTAAGCTGTTAAAATGGTTATTCTAATAACCATGCACATGAAGGTTCCAGAATGAACTTTTTTTTTTTTTGAGTGTACCACACTGCGGGCGGCACAGTGGCGCAGTGGGTAGCACTGCTGGCGCGCAGATAGGAGACCTGTGGGTTCACTCCCTGGATCCTCCCTGTGTGGAGTTTGCATGTTCTCCCCGTGTCTGAGTGGGTTTCCTCCCACAGTCCAAAGACCTGCAGGTTAGGTGCATTGATGGTCCTATATTATGGACGTGTGTGTGCCCTGCCGGGGGTTTGTTTCCTGCCTTGCTCCTTGTGTTGGCTGGGATTGGCTCCAGTAGAGCCCCATGAACCTGTAGTTAGGATATAGCGGGTTGGAGAATGGATGGATGGATGGTACCACAGTGCCCTCCTCCGGTTGAGTGTTGTCTTCCATCCTCCCAGCTCTGACGCGCCTGAATAAAGGAGTGCGGTCCCTTTTATTAAAGACCCAGGAGTACTTCCCGTGCCAGGACCACTGCCCGATGGAAGCACTTATGGGTCACATGAAAGTCTATTAGAGCAGGGAGCTTGTCTTCCTGCTGCGCCTGATATCTAGCGTGGTGGGGGAGTAAAAAGCCCCCAACGATGTGTTTCTTTTCCAGTGGGCTGTCAATCCATCCATTCTGATCCTTCCTGATCCCCTTCTCCTCCTATCTACCTGTTAGGAGCCTTGCATCTGGGTAAGAAACCATCCCCTCTTCTGCGTGACTTGCCCATGTGGCATCTACAATATTTATTTATAATGTGTAAAGTCAATCTATACTATTCTTCCACTTACATCGAAGGTTTCATTTTAGGAACTGTGCACCATCTTTACTTTCAAATTGGACCTTTGCATCTTGTGGAACGTTACCTGAGAGTGTAAACTGTGTCTCCCTCTTCTGATTCATATTTACTGTTCTCTGTGTACAATATGGAAACCATTGAACTCTGTTGTGGGTCCACCTACTCGAGGACAACCACCACCCACCGCCACCACCGCCCCCCGAAACAGCCCACCTTCCTGTTTATTTAAAGGAGCTAAGAGGGGAAGAGAGAAAGCAAAGCAGGACGAGAGAAGAAGAAATCTTTGTGGAAACAAGCGGAGAGAGTGAGGAGAGCTAGCGGAAATCCCAAAGGCGTCTGCAACATGAAAATCATGGTAAGGGTGAGGAAAATGGCAAAAATAAAAGTGCAGCTTTAGGACGTTATTGGGTTGCAAAAAACTCTTTCATACACGGAAATAGCAGACAGTAAGTAAACACAAACAAACCAAAGTGCTCTTTGTCCAGACAGAACGGGCCTTCTGTATAAAATGCTGAAAGACTATTGACCAGTGAGAAATGTAGAGTAGACAGTTAATTGAATTAGCATTTCAAATTACATGGCATATGCAGGGCTGGGCAAACGTAGGGTTACAGTGGTGAGTACACAAAACACAGAGTTTATTCTTGTCTTATTATTTATTATTTATTTGTCTTCTTCTTGGGGGTGGCACAGTGGCTCAGTGGGTAGTGCCGCTGCCTCACAGTTAGGAAAGCTGGGTTTGCTTCCCGGGTCCTCCCTGCGTGGAGTTTGCATGTTCTCCCCGTGTCTGCTCCGGTTTCCTCCCACAGTCCATAGACATGCAGGTTAGGTGCATTGGCGATCCTAACTTGTCCCTAGTGTGTGTGTGTGTGTGTGTGTGTGCCCTGCAGTGGGCTGGCACCCTGCCCGGGGTTTGTTTCCTGACTTGCGCCCTGTGTTGGCTGGGATTGGCTCCATCATACCCCCGTGACTCTGTGTTAGGATATTGCGGGTTCGATAATGGATGGATGGAAAAACATAACTGTTTGAAACCCAACATGAAAGAAATCATAATTAACAATCTAATTTTGTGTGTGGGCAGCACGGTGGCACAGTAGGTAGCACGGCTGCCTCGCAGTTAGGAGACCTGGGTTCACTTCCCAGGTTCTCCCTGCGTGGAGTTTGCATGTTCTCCCCGTGTCTGCATGGGTTTCCTCCCACAGTCCAAAGACGTGCAGGTTAGGTGCATTGGTGGTCCTATATTGTCCCTTGTGTGTGCTTGGTGTGTGTGGACTGGCACCCTGCCTGGGGTTTGTTCCTGTGTTGGCTGGGATTGGCTCCAGCAGACCCCCGTGACCCTGTAGTTAAGATATAGCAGGTTGGATAATGGATGAATGTCTTGTTCTTCTTATTGTTAAAGTGTAGCAATCATAACCTGCAACGGTAAACCCGCTTTTGCCCACCCCTGTATATAAAGGTATGGCCACTGATTTGTGCTGCTGGCTCTTCCTGCTCTACAATACTCGGTTACAGTTAGTGTGGAGTTTTCGTGTTCTCCCTGTGAAGATTGTCCCGGTCTTCTGGTTTCTTCCCATACCCATTGTAAAAGACCAGCATGGCTACAGACAGACACCAAGGACACACGATGTCCAAAACGCACACACGTTTATTATGTTCCTCCTTATTTATAGCACACCATGCATAAATCGGCACAATACTCAGTCCCTTTTTACTTCTCTTCTTTACCTTCTGCCGTCTCCACTCCTCCAGTCACAAGCTCCCGACTCCGGCTCATCCTTTTATAACGCCCCGGAAGTGCTCCTGGTGCTTCGTAATGATCTTCCGGTGGCACTTCCTGGTGTGGCAGACGTGCCGCATGAACACCCAATCTCTTCCGGCAGCTTCCAGTGTGGCAGAAGTGTTGCAACTCAAGGCTCTATAATCCTCTGGGCGCCCCCTGGTGGTGGCCACATAGCCCAACAGGGTTGAGCTTCTGGGCCCCAATGCAGACAGAGGGTAGCTGCCCTCTCGTGGTCCAAGGGAGGTATTGTCCCTCTCCCGGTCCTTTTTAAGGTGCCCTGGCTGGGTACGATCCTCAGTCGTCCGCCACACCATTAAATATGCAGGTTGGGTGCTTGCAGGTATTTCTGAGGACTGATGGACTGACAATTTGCCTTCTGTTAGTTTCTGCCTCGTTCCCAATGCTGATGGGATGGAAGACTAGCTGTTCCCTGTGGCTCCACCCGCATAGTAGTGAAAAAGGACAAACTTTAAAAATCAATACAAAAAAATGTAATAATATGAACTGAGAATTGAGAAGAATATGTATTGAGAAGAACTTATATTGATGGCTTTCGTATCCGAGGGCCACTTGATGTACGATTTTGGGTTTTTGCTATCAAAGGTGAGAATGTAGCTGTGATCTCTTTGCCAAAAATGTAAAAAGGTGGGAAGGTATCTCTGGCCAAGCAGAAGGCTGGTACGCTCCAAAGTCGAACGTTGGCACTGTATGTGATCGCGTTTAGCTCTGACGGCCGTGATATCTCCGTCAATGAGCAGCTACCCTCTAAAACACACGTAGCTCTGATCTCTCTCTCAAAAATGACAAACGTTATTCTTTAACAATCTCTAGATGATAATGTCTGCTGAATAAACAGGTATCACTAGCTAAGCAGAGGCAGGGTACACTTCAATATGTGGCGAGAGTCTGAGCGACTCCAGCGGAGGCTGGCGAGTGAGTGAGGAGGGTCCCGCCCGGCTCCCCACTCCTGAGGTCCCACTGCCTGTCTCTCTTGGGTTAGTGTGAATAAATCAGTACCTCAAGTGAACTGTGATACTTAGTGCGATGAGAGAAGTTGCAAAATCAATCAGAATTTTCAAGCAAATTATAGAAAAAAAACCCGATCTAAATCTGTGAAGTAGTTCTCTCGTGAAAAGCGGACAGACAGACAGACACATGTTGGATTTTATATACAGAGAGATGACTTACAACATTTATGATACCATTGGTTCCACTTCTTTTGGTTTTCCAGTTGGAGCCCAGGCAGGTCAAGTGACTTGCTCAGGGTCGCACACTGGTGTCAGTGGTGGGATTTGAACCCACAACCTCAGGGTTTGAGATCCAAAGCCTTAATCACTACATCACAGGTAATGAATGTATAGATGTGTATGTCACAAAGATTAGTACTGCTGCTCACGGCTCTGGGCACACAGATTAGGTCGGACACTGGCCGTATGGAGCCTGTGTGTTCATTTGGGTTTTCTATTAGGCAGTATTAGCTGATTCTAAATTAGCCACAAATAATACCATGAGTGAACAGGACTGTGTTACAATACATACTGTAGCAGATACAGTAGAGCTTTGTACCCTGTGCTGACAGATTACATTCCAGCTCTCGGTGATTCAGGCAGTATGTGGATGGGTGGATAGGATTGTGAACTACTCGGATTAAGTTAATGTGTTAAAGCTATTCTGTAGTATACAGTTTGATCTGAATAGACTGCTTGGGTTACCTGAGTTGGGGTGAAAAGCGGCCAAATGCTGAACCTCAGTGCTCTGCTTTTGCTGTTCCATTCCTGTGATGTCTTTGATTATACTGAAGCATACAAAGAAGCACCACATAAGATAATAATGAACCGATTACCACTTAAGAGACACTGGCACCAAGCAGTTAGTGACTCGGCCCCCGAATGCTTAGAACCTGGTCCAGTCGGACTGGGGTATGCTTTATGTTGGGTCTGCTTGTTTGACTTGCGTTTGCTGATAGAATGGCATTCTGTCTAGAATCTGGTGCCTGCCTTGTGCGGAATGCCTGAGATGTGGGCTCTTCATCCCAAATCAGGCTTGATTCCCACCCATTATATTTAACTTTGGTTTTAATCAAGTATTTCCCTCATTATTTTTGAGATGGTTCCAAGCTTACCTAGATGGGGCAATATTGTCCCTGGAATGAATTATTGCAATCTGGGGGCTCTGTTAGCCCAAGAAGGAAAAATAATACATATGCACACACACACATATATATATATATATATATATATATATATATATATATATATATATATATATATATATATATATATATACCAGTATATAATAGGAGGAAAATGGTCACTTCGCTTGCCAAATCCCAGGCGTAATACGCGCCAGCCAAATCGCATCTCTGCTGCTCACGTTGTGAAGGGAGGACGGGGCTGAACGCACACTAAGGAGGTGCAGACGGATCAGCTGCGGTCCTGCTGCTGGTGAGCTGCGTGTTCTGCTTGTCGCGCTGTGCATCAAACATTTAAAAGCCTGTAGAGCAGCTGTCCATATATCTCACTGCCTTGTCTCGCAGGACGTTAAAGTGTCCTATGGATAGATGTGAATTACACTACTGTACATGATAGATACATAGATAGATAGATAGATACTTTATTAATCCCCAAGGGGAAATTCACATAATCCAGCAGCAGCATACTTATAAAAACAATATTAATTATATATTATCAGAAGAACGACAAACAGACATCATAAAGGTTTGGGGCAGCCATCCATATAATATGCCTTGGCTGCAAAAAGGTAGTTAGAGATTGTGAGTTGTTCAGAAGACGGAGTCCAAAACAGAACTGTTGCATATAGACAAAATGACAGCTTTTAGGGCCAGTGTAAGAAGTGATGTCATCAGACCTGCCTGAGCCAGACGCTGGAGCCTTGTGGGATTTCCCGAGAATGGTCTTGCAAGGAATCAAGAAAGACAGTCAGTGCACCCCGCCGCCCCCTAGTTGAACGTGGAATTGCCATTTTTCAGGCCCTTTGGTTGACTCCTACCTGAATGTGTGTGACAATACAGATAGATAGATAGATAGATAGATAAAGAAAAGCACTATATTATAGATAGATAGATAAAGAGAAGCACTATATTATAGATAGATAGATAGATAGATAGATAGATGAAAGGCACTGTAGATAGATAGATAGATAGATAGATAGAAATTTTAGTATAGTTCGCAGGATACTGAATGCTTTCAATATCTTGTTGAATCCATGCCATGAAAAAATAGAGGCTGTTCTGAAAGCAAAAGGAGGCCCAACTCAATATTCGATAGATAGATAGATAGATAGATAGATAGACAGATAAATTTGGCTTTTTACAGAAGCTATTTGAATAAATAAATACATAAATAGGTAGACAAGTAAGTAAAATAAATATTCACACACTTTGGTCTGAACAGACAATGACATTGATATAAAGCAAGAAAAATTCAAAAGAACGAAAAGTTCTGACTTGGCTGTCACTGTCACAGTGAGGCATTATGCAGATGCATTGCTGTTCGTATGAAGGAGCCCCCGTAGCATTTCTTGACACACTTCTACTGAATGATTCGTTATCTGAAACTCCTCCGTGTTGCTGTGTCAGAGGGAAGACGTGCAGCCTTGTTCATAATGGCACTCAGTTTTGCTTTAATTCTCTCCTTTGCCACTACCTCCTGGAGGTTCAGAGTGTGTCCTATAACCAAACCTGCCCTTTTAATTAGCTTGAGTAGACTCCTCTTGAATTCATGTTACCAGCCCAACACACCACGGTGTAGAAAAACGCACTGCACTGGTCATCACAGACTTGTAGAAGATGTGAAGGATGTTAAGTTCCACATTAAAGGAGTGAAGTCTCCTAGGGAAGAAGAGTCTGCTCTGACCTTTCTTCTTTAGTTCCTCTGTGTTCCAAGACCAGTCCAATGTGTTATTAATGTTGATCCCCAAGTACTTGTAGGAGTGGACCACCTCTTACATCCATTCCGAGTACTGACTGGCTCTTCGGTGTGATGAAAGTCAATAAGCAGTTTCTTGGTTTTGCTGATGTTAAGATGCAGACCATTCTCTTTGCACCAAGAAACAAACCTGTCCACCTGACTCTTCTCCTCCGTCTCATCTCTCTTTATCAATACTCCCCTTAAGTGCAAAATCATCTGAGAAGTCAGTGTAAATAATCTGTAATTTTTCATACCCTTCGAGCTTTCCACTTTCTCATCCAGTCAGTGCCAAGTAACTCAGCTAGTTTAAGTCCTAGATTGGTCCTGAAACGTTCAGTTTAAAGCACGACATTTAACATTTTGCCTGCCACGTAGTACAACATATATTTACTACTTTGACTTCCTGAAATTAAGTGGATTCTATTGCACTCTTCAGATAAGCTGCAAAGGATTTCCTCTTCCACGTGGAGGTGCCCCCTTGTCATTAGCCATGCTGTTTCCCTGAAGGGTCGACGCCCCTTTTAGACCTCTTGATTTAATGGCAGGCTGCGGACGCTTTTATTCATAAGAAGCGCGAGTCCCGTGCGCGTCACAGGTCTGACCTGTCACTTTGCCCCCCTGGTTAATAACTAAGCCGCACTCGTACTCACCCTGTTACCGGGGTTGCCTAATGTGCAGTTTTCACGCCAGATTGGGCTATTTTTGCAAGATCGTGCTGGGATAAGTTTTGATTTGGCGGTGTGCAGGTTTTTGTGCTATTTTCAAAGGGTACGTGCAGCCGCCTAAACGTCAAAACTCGAGAAGACAACGACGTCGATTACGGCAAAACTACAATTGGGAAGGACGTCACGTGCGCCGTTTGGAGCCAGAGGCATAGGCGTCGGCCACACTAGACGTTCCAAGAGTAAGTACGTCCTCTTACGAGTTTTTATTTTTTAACCTGAGTGCCTATTATGACATGCAGTGCCATCAGCCCGTTTACGCGCTGCCATTCCGTGTTTCTGCGCATTTTGGAATGTATGTGTGTGTGAGTTTATATGGGCGTGTCCCCGAGTCCGAGATACTGTCATGTGGAAGGCGCGGACGCGAATGAAAGTGGCTGGCATAGCAGATCGGCGAGTAGCTCGCTCCAGCTGCGCCTGGCGATGGCAAAATGCGCATTTCTCACCTGGCTGGCTGTCGCTTCGATTGGTGTGACCTTCACGACATCTTAACAGGGATGACAGGCCCTGGAAATATTTCCAGCCCAGTGACAGCCGAAAAACAGCCTAATGGCGCTTTGCACCAGGCCAATGAATGACGCTTTTGGCGACCGTGGGGAGGCTTGGCATTGCCACGAGGTCCGGGTTGGCTCCACCTTTTGAGTTTTGCCGCAGTTGAAGACCACGCGACTTTCTCCACTAAGTCACAGTAGAGCGTCTTTCACCCACGTGATCGTAAGGACTTTTGACAGCGCAAGTTTAAGTTTTGCACAGGCACTCGCTCGCACACACCTGGGCACCTGCACATACTGTACACAGCACTGACGGAGATTAAATATTTCAGAGTATTCAGCACACTGATACATCCTTACTCCCAGCATGATGCAAGATGAGACATCCCAGTGTTGAAAAACTGAATCTAATCTAATCTAATTAAGCCAGTGGATGAGACCAGCTATGTTATTTGGGCTGGAGACGGTGGCACTGACCAGAAAGCAGGAGACAGAGCTGGAGGTGGCAGAGTTAAAGATGTTAAGATTTGCATTGGGTGTAACGAGGATGGACCTGATTGGCAACGAGCATATTAGAGGGTCAGCTCAGGTGGGATGGTTTGGTGACAAAGTCAGAGAGGCGAGATTGCGTTGGTTTGGACATGTGCAGAGGAGAGATGCTGAGTATATTGGGAGAAGGATACTAAGGATAGAGCTGCCAGTCTAGAGGAGAAGAGGAAAGCCTAATGGATGTGGTGAGAGAGGACATGTAGGTGATGGGTGTAACAGAACAAGATGAAGAGAACAGGAAGATATGGAAGAAGATGATCCGCTGTGGCAACCCCTAATGGGAGCAGCCGAAAGAAGAAGAAGTGTGAGCAAGGGAGGTATGTGAGTTACTGGTGTCCCATCTAAGGCTGAATTCTTTATCCTTACCCAATAGAACCTGGGTTAAAAGATGGCAGGGTGAACAAAAAGAGTTATGTGTAAAGTTTTCAGTTTAACTATATATATATATATATATATATATATATATATATATATATATATATATATATATATATATATATATATATATATATATTTATTTATTTATTTATTTTCCTTTCCCAGTTCACCCTCATCATATGTGCACTTGTACTACAAATGACGACACAGGCGCCTACATCTGACACAGAGTTGCTTTTTAATTATATCGACAAAAATCAGGATACCTTTGTGCAGGTAAGTGACATCTGTTTTGTTACTCTTTTTCATGATAACAGTGCCCCCAAGTGTAGGATGTGTAAAGTTGTTCCATTACTGAACAACAAATCAAAATGCTCTGTCAAAAAATGTCATTCTTGGTGGGATCATGTTGGAGGTAAACACCCCATTAAACAAACGTTTGAATTATTAACAAACAAAAAATATATTATTTTTTCTGTTATACTTTGAACGAATCATTTCCCAGTCCCCGTGACCCTGTAGTTAGGATATAGCGGGTTGGATAGTGGATGGATTTTCCAGTTATTCATTGTTGAACCATTGATATGTAGCCATAGCTTGCCCCCAAGCCCAAAACACTGGGCACAAGACACGGCAACAACCATAAATGAGGCACCAGTTGATTTGAGAGCCACTGTCATCCACAGTTGTACCAATTCAGGCCCGGTTCTGCCTGTCGTGCAAAGCATGTATGCACGAAGGCGACCAAACATAGAGGGCGACCGCCGTCAACAAAACGCAGGCTTGGCGCGTGGCTTGTCTTTTCCCGTCGGATGTCAGTAACTTGCTTCAAAGAAAAACGTGCAGGTCACAACACGTGAATTGTGACAGCTCAACTACGCAGTACATCAATCAAAAATTTTGGTAGTGTTCAGTGTTTAAACGAGTGAAGGTATTATAGGGTGAGGGGACGGCTGAAATTAAGTGGCACGATGGCGGCTTCGCCTCTAGAACCGGGCCTGTACCAATTGATCGTACGTGCACATTCGAGATGCGATTGTGGCCTGCTGTGGACTGGTGACCTCCTTGCAACCATTCTAGGTGGGTTAATCTCCAGCCCCCATTACAAAACTGATTTAGGACAAGGCATGTTTGAAAATGGGTGGGTGGAAGAACAGCAGCAAAGAAATTGTGCTAGAAAGGAACACATCATGCCAACCCTCAACATGCAGCATAAGTGCCAAGGAAGTCATTAGCTACGAAATGGAGCATCTGTTACAGCAGGGGTCCCCAACTCCGGTCCTGGAGGCCCACAGTGGCTGCAGGTTTTCATTCTAACCCTTTTTCTTAGCTTGTGACCTATTTTTGCTGCTAATTAACTTCTTTTGAATTAATGTTCATTGACTTGCTCTTGAAGACTCAGACCTTTTAATTGTTTGTTTTTCCTTAATTAGCTGGCAAACAATAATGTGAGGCAAAGTGTGTCCATCATACAATATCTGAAAATAAAAAAAGATAAAGGTCTCAGTTGATCTGCTCTGGTCCCCAAAACATTTTAACAAAAACTCAGCCATTTGGGACTCAAGACCTCTCTCTGCAACTGGGTGTTGGACTTTCTTACAGGGAGGCCACAAAATGTGCGAGTCGGCAGTAACACCTCAGAGACCATCACGTTGAGCACAGGGGCCCCACAAGGGTATGTGCTCAGCCCGTTGCTCTTCACCCTACTGACCCAACAGTTCCAATCATATTGTCAAGTTTGTGGACGATACAACCGTGGTCGGCCTCATCACCAACGATGACGAAGCCAACTACAGGAACGAGGTGAGCCAACTGGTCCAGCGGTGTAAAGACTACAAGCTCTTCCCGAACGTGGGAAAGACCAAAGAGATTGTGGTCGATTTCAGGAGAGGTCATTCACAGCACCCCCCACTGACCATTGATGGTGTAGATGTGGAAAGGGTGAGTAGCACCAAGTTCCTGGGGAGGCATATCTCAGAGGACCTCTCCTGGTCAGATAACACCACATCACTGGCCAAGAAATCTCAAACTCGCCTCTACTTTCTACGCAAACTGAGGAGAGCACAAGTTCCACCCCCCCATCACGTGCTCTTTCTACCAGGGCACAATCGAGAGCATCCTCACCAGCATCTCTGTGTGGTATGGAAGCTGCACTGCCTCCTGTAGGAAGTCCCTGCAACGCATAGTGGATGTGGCCAGTAAGATCATTGGTGCCCCCACTGCCCTCCCTCAAGGACATTTTCCACACCCGCCTCACCCATAGAGCCGTCAGCATTGCTGGTGACTCCTCCCACCCCTTTCACTCCCTTTTTAGCCTCCTCCCCTCAGGGAAAAGGTACCAGAGCCTCCGGGCCCACTCCACAAGACTGTCTAACAGCTTCATCCACCAAGCTGTCAGGATGCTGAACTCTGTCCACTACCTTCTCCCCTTGCCCCTGCCCCTGGACCGTAACAAGAGTCACTATCTACCAAGTACCCTACCTCGGCTGGTATTATATAAGGACTCAATATTACATCTGCTGTCTTTTTGTACATCTCATAAGCTACTCTAGAATGCACCTTCTCATTTTCTACTGGCTTTTGCACTAATGACTATTGCACATTGTACACAGGTCTACTTTACAAGTTCCAATGTTATTTATCTTATATGTTATACTTTATACTTTTTATATTTTATTGTACTATGAAGTTGAGAGAGAAACAGTATTTCGATTCTCCTGTATGTTCTGCACATATAGTGAATTGACAATAAAAAAATTTGATTAACGGCAAGACTGGAGTTGGAGTGAATTTGGTTGGAGTCTGAGGCCCTGACTTAGTTGGTCTTCTGTTGGTTCACTCACTTCACATTTCATTTCTGTTTGGGTGCCATTTAAAGAAAGAAATGAAGCAATTCAGAGGACCGATGAAGATATTCAGGAGAACGAATCTTTAAAAAAAAAGTCAATTAAAATGAATTCAAAAGATGTTAATTAGCAGCAAAAGCAGGTCACTAATTAAGAAAAGGGTTAGAAGGCAAACCTGCAGCCACTGTGGTCCTCCAGGACCGGAGTTGGGGATCCCTGTGTTACAGGATTATCATAAGGTAGGTGATCAAGAAAGATAGATAGATAGATATTTTATTAATCCCAAGGGGGAAACAAATAGAAACAACATAGATTCCTATGTTGGTTTTGACCCCTGTCTATGATGTATTTGTTCAACTCCAACACAGCACCAAACAGCCCTTTTCACACACCTGTAGTTAAGTACAGTATCTCTCTTGACTCTGTCTTCCAGTTGTCACTTCAGTTTTGGTCCCAGATTTCCCACTAGTTTCTCTGATGTGGTGTGAATTTAAACCTCCTGCAAGGATCACCCCAGCCAGCCCCTGGCATCAAGGACGAGGAGCTGTATATGCTTACTATAGGAGCAGGAGGCTAGAACTCCCTCTAGTGTCTGCTGGTGGACCTGCACCCAGAGCCTTCAGCTGCCTTAAAAAAATTCCATGCAGAAATAGGAAGAGCATCCACTGGATTATTTTTGGGAACATTCTAACATACATTCATAAATAGATCCAATGATGGTAGATGGGGGGGCGCTAATTTAATGTTGAACTAAGGGGCTCTGCCCCCTTCTCACTTTGCGCGCCAACTCCCGGGCAGGCACTAGCCACTTTGCGTCTCTGCCGCTCACATAAGGGTAAGTGGATGTATAATTTAAACAGATTGTTATTTTCATGTGAACTGTTACATATGCATAATAGACCTAACTATTTTACATTACAGCGATAGCAGTAGAGTGTTGTACATTACAGCGAGTAATTAACCATAGTTAAAAATAGTAAAATGTAATAAATTGAAATAAAATTATGTTTCGTGTTGCGTTACTATTATTGCTGACAATTCGTCACATGTTGGTTTATTATAAATGCGACCGTGATCTTTTGGATTTATAGAAAAATCCAAGAAAACTTCTTTATCCTTGTTTTTCAGATAAATCTTGTGTAAAGTGCGATACTTTTGGACGTATGGATTTGTATCCATTATTGGCTGTAGAATTTCTAATACATCCAATCGTTTAAGTCTTTCGATTCTATGTTGCATCGCTCCTCCGTGCTCATAAATGTAAACCTGACCGAATTGTGGTTTCTTCGAAATTAAACTTGTCATAACTTTAATTGTTGCAGGACCACGGATTCTCATAGCGTATAGTCTAGAATCGTGTAAATCTACGTTTTGAGCATTGAATGATGCGAACATGAACAGAGTATTGTAGATTCGGATATTTTGCCTGCAGTGTTTGTGGATTTCGCTTTCACCAAATAGCAAATCTTTTAATTCTCTCAATACACCTCTTCATTGGGAAGCAACTCTACATTTTCCTGATGGCAACACGAATTAGATGATCTACAGGTCTCCGACTTAAACTTTAAAGCCGAACAATACTGACATACTTCTGTCATATCACATATGTCCATATATTCGATCTCTTTTCGCTATTCCGTTATTTCACCAAGTAATAATTTCCATTTGTTAGCGCTAATGTGATCTTTACTATCATTTTTTTGAGACTTTCACATTTTAGTACTTTCATTATCTCTAATCTGCTCTGCATGTGTATCGTGGCAACGTTTTGAACCTCTTTACGACATTCTACTTTGTCATCTACTCTTTGTCTTTTATTTCTGACCCCGCTTGGACCTGCTAGGTTTTCAATTCCACTTGTTCCGGGCTGATTATTAATTTCCTGTCTGACAAAAGCATTCACACGAATGAGAGCTGGGTGGTCCGTGGTCTTGTTTGAGAATGGTTGAGAGGAGGGCGCAACTTGAAATAATCTCATGGCAAAAGTCTTGTCTCGTGGGACTTGAAAAAATCTCTTGAAAAAAGTCTTTTCTTGTCACAGGATTTTTTTATATAATAGAGAGATATAATACATATTCCTTTATTCTTCCCAATATTGCATCTTGTGAATTGCAGCGATCATCAGATATTCATGTTTTGTCAAGATGCACAGTTGGTGACAAAGTTTATACATTACTTTGGTGGCATGAACACAGTGGCTATAGAATTATTTGTAAAACTAGGGGGCTCCGCACATCCCCGGGTTTGGTTTACCAGATATGCAATTTAAAGATAAAGATAAGATAAAGATCTGATAGAAGACTGCCTTGTCTAATTACAGTGTCAATCGGTGATGCATAACTGATGTTTATATTACGTGTTCCCATTCAAATGAACTCATTCCTTTAAGTGGTAGACTTCAATAAAGCGACAATCAACAGATGTACATTGAACAAAGCCATGCCCCAAATATCTTATTATCAGAAATTGCACAGATTTGGTCACTGTAAATTACTTTGTTAATTACCTGTCTTATTCACTTGCCAAAAATCTTACTAAAATTTTATAATCTTAGCATAGTAACATAACAGATCATCAGTCCATTATATTCATGCCACCCTTTTTCTACTATATCAGATCAGGCAAAATTTATTCTGAGGTTTTTCAGTTAGGGAAGACAGGAGTTGTGTGATAAGGTAGAGTCAGGTACAAGTGGCACCCGAAGACAGTGGCAGTAAAGGCCTGGCAAAGCATCACCAGAGTGGAAACCCAACACTTGGAGAAGGCTACAGGTTCAGACTTCAGGGAGTCCTTGACTGGGTAGGACTTTCAACCAAATAGATAGATAGATAGATAGATACTTTATTAATTCCAAGGGGATATTCACATAATCCAGCAGCAGTATACTGATACAAATAAACAATATTAAATTAAATAGTAATAAAAATGAAAAAAATTAAAATAAAATTAATGTTAGCATTTACTCCCCCGGGTGGAATTGAAGAGTCGCATAGTGTGGGGGAGGAACGATCTCCTCAGTCTGTCAGTGGAGCAGGACGGTGACAAAAGTCTGTCACTGAAGCTACTCCTCTGTGTGGAGATGACACTGTTAAGTGGATGCAGTGGATTCTTCATGATTGACAGGAGTTTGCTTAGTGCCCGTCGCTCTGCCACAGATGTTAAACTGTCCAACTTTAATCCTACAATAGAGCCTGCCTTCTTAACAAGTTTGTCCAGGCGTTTATCGTCTTTCATCTTAATGCTGCCACCCCAGCACACCACCGCGTAGAAGAGGGCGCTCGCCACAACCATCTGGTAGAACATCTGTAGCATCGTACTGCAGATGTTGAAGGATTTCAACCTTCTCAGAAAGTATAGTCGGCTCTGACCTTTCTTACATAGAGCATCAGTATTGGCAGTCCAGTCCAATTTGTCATTCAGCTGCACTCCCAGATATTTAAATATATATTTAAATATATATTGAAAGTGGTCATTAAATTTATGATTATGTTTGTTCAAATACTTTTGAGCTCCTGGAAATGGGGGGGGCATGCAGAAAAATGGCTGTCATTTCTAAATGACTCATACAATATTTTTGGTAAACACTTTAAATTAAAGCTGAAAGTCTACACATCAATCACTTGATTGCTTTATTTCATATCCATTGTTGTGACATACAGAGCCAAAATTAGGAAAATTGTGTAAGTTTCCAAATACTTATAGACCCAACTGTAGTCATCCTCTTTAATTATACTGCTAGTGATCAGTGATGTGTTCCCTTTAATCAGCCCATAATATATATGTTTGGTATCATTCTTTTCAGAATTGTCTCGAACTTTAATGTGATGTTGTTAGATTTTCAGATTGTTATTCCATTTTTAAATTAATAACTAAAAAATATCAAGAACTCAAGTCCAGCGAGATGAGACTTTGTGCCAAGAGATTTTACTATGCCTGGGGCTGGAAATAAAAGACAAAGAGTAGGACACCTGCTGTACAGGCTTTTAAATGTTTGAAGTGCCGCGTGAGATGCAGATCATGCGGAATGGCAGCAGCAGCAGCTGATCGAGCAAAGAGGAGGTAAAAAAAAAAAACCTATTATTTGTTTCCCATTGTATCATCGTTTAAGGATTTCGGAGGAGCGACAGCGTCTCCTTGGGGTGCGTTCAGCCCCCCTCTTCACAACACGAGCGGCAGAGACGTGAAGTGGCTGGTGTGTAGCGCAGGCCAGGGGGGTTGGTGAGTGAAGCAAGCAGGGGATAAGCCCCCTAGTGACCCTATAATTGTATTCTTTAGTGCTCCTACCTGTTATATTTTAGATGAGATCACTAGGGCTCATCAATGCTTTCATTCTGAAGTAAACGTTGACTTGCTGGTTTTCAAAGCCAAACTACACTCACCTAAAGGATTATTAGGAACACCTGTTCAATTTCTCATTAATGCAATTATCTAATCAACCAATCACATGGCAGTTGCTTCAATGCATTTAGGGGTGTGGTCCTGGTCAAGACAATCTCCTGAACTCCAAACTGAATGTCAGAATGGGAAAGAAAGGTAATTTAAGCAATTTTGAGCGTGGCATGGTTGTTGGTGCCAGACGGGCGGTCTGAGTATTTCACAATCTGCTCAGTTACTGGGATTTTCACGCACAACCATTTCTAGGGTTTACAAAGAATGGTGTGAAAAGGGAAAAACATCCAGTATGCGGCAGTCCTGTGGGCGAAAATGCCTTGTTGATGCTAGAGGTCAGAGGAGAATGGGCCGACTGATTCAAGCTGATAGAAGAGCAACTTTGACTGAAATAACCACTCGTTACAACCGAGGTATGCAGCAAAGCATTTGTGAAGCCAAAACACGCACAACCTTGAGGTGGATGGGCTACAACAGCAGAAGACCCCACCGGGTACCACTCATCTCCACTACAAATAGGAAAAAGAGGCTACAATTTGCACGAGCTCACCAAAATTGGACAGTTGAAGACTGGAAAAATGTTGCCTGGTCTGATGAGTCTCGATTTCTGTTGAGACATTCAAATGGTAGAGTCAGAATTTGGCATAAACAGAATGAGAACATGGATCCATCATGCCTTGTTACCACTGTGCAGGCTGGTGGTGGTGGTGGTGTAATGGTGTGGGGGATGTTTTCTTGGCACACTTTAGGCCCCTTAGTGCCAAATGGGCATCGTTTAAATGCCACGGGCTACCTGAGCATTGTTTCTGACCATGTCCATCCCTTCATGACCACCATGTACCCATCCTCTGATGGCTACTTCCAGCAGGATAATGCACCATGTCACAAAGCTCGAATCATTTCAAATTGGTTTCTTGAACATGACAATGAGTTCACTGTACTAAAATGGCCCCCACAGTCACCAGATCTCAACCCAATAGAGCATCTTTGGGATGTGGTGGAACGGGAGCTTCGTGCCCTGGATGTGCATCCCACAAATCTCCATCAACTGCAAGATGCTATCCTATCAATATGGGCCAACATTTCTAAAGAATGCTTTCAGCACCTTGTTGAATCAACGGCACGTAGAATTAAGGCAGTTCTGAAGGCGAAAGGGGGTCAAACACCGTATTAGTATGGTGGTCCTAATAATCCTTTAGGTGAGTGTATGTAAGAAGGTGGAGGAGGGAACTGAGATATAGTCAGATAAAGATTTTTTGATGTTGCAGGAGAGAAGACAGTTCGAATGAAGCTCCGTAGAGTTAATGCACATCGGTACAGCCAATCGCTTTATTGTTTCTTGCAGACTCTGAAGGAATGGGTGGCAATACAAAGCGACTCAAGCAGGTCTGCCCTGTTTGGTGAAGTAATGCAGATGGTGAACGTGACAGCAGAAAAGATCCGATCACTGGGAGGTGATGTTGAGCTGGCTGATGTTGGAAGTCAACAGGTATTGAAATTCCTGTCTGGTTAACACGAGTTAAAATGACAAACACGGAAGTAAAGATGTCAAATGTGGGATCAAAGTGACACTTACTTGAATTTCTTAGCTCAGACTTAAAACAAAACATATATAAGTAAGGTTCATTTTTAAAATACAAATATCTTTATTATATATAATTTATTTTTTGAAAAATGTGTAAATATTTTTTTTATCTTGACTGGATTTTTTTAACGAGGCAGTGGCTGCAGATAAAACCATCAGCTGACATAAATGAAAATCCCCTCTCTGAATGGAAAAATCCAACATGAATAAAAATGCAGTGCATTAAGGGGATATATAAATCAAATATTGAGTGGCATGGTGGTGTTCTGCTTAGCACTTGCGCTTCACAACTTGGAGTGCCAAGTTTGATTTCTAGCCTAGGCACTGCCTTTATGGAATTTGCATGTTCTCTCATTATCAATGTGGGCTTTTCTCTGGAAACAATCGTTTTTTTCCCACATCCCAAAGGCATGTGTTGTACACTATTTAACATCTTTAAATTGTCCCTATATGCGTGAGTACGTAAATGACTGTGCCCTCCAATGGAATGGCAGTGCTTCCATTAGGGATACATCTAATAATGCAGTGCGCCATCAGATCGAGGGCACAATCCAAAATGACAGCTGGAGAATGAGTTTGGTAGAATAAATCCAAACACTTGACACGTTAGAGTGGAGGCCGTATGTGGCATCTCCGACCCCAAGACTTTTTTTCTCTTTTAGAGAAAAGCCAAGCAAAATGACACCTTTTATCAGCTAACTAAAAAAATTACAATATGCAAGCTTTCGAGGCAACTCAAGCCTCTTCTTCAGGCAATATGTAATGATTACATCTCGCCTGAAGAAGGGGCCTGAGTTGCCTCGAAAGCTTGCATATTGTAATCTTTGTAGTTAGCCGATAAAAGGTGTCATTTTGCTTGGCTTTTCTCTACATTCATAATGGCTAACATGGTACAACACCCCTTTCTCTTTTAGGTAAGTCTTCAGCTATTGACTATTCAAACAGTTGAAAACTCACTATAAGTTATATGACTTGCTTTTCTTTAACAGATGCCAGATGGAGAGATACTCCAGCTACCCCCGGTCATCTTAGCTGAGCTTCCAAAAGACGCAAATAAGCCTACTTTATGCATTTATGGCCATGTGGATGTGCAGCCAGCTAAGAAGGAGGATGGCTGGCTGACAGAGCCTTATGTCTTAACAGAAATCAACGGTTGGTGTTTTGTTCACAGTATTTGAACTTACAAAGCAAAAACATTAAAATAGTAGCTATCGTATGAGCAGTTACAATGTGTATAAAAACCTGACTAATTTAAAATGTATGTTTCATGGTGATACAGTGATTCACACCGCTTGTAGTACGTAGCTCCAGAAATTAGGATTTGATTCCCAGCTTCTTCTAGCATGTGTGTGGAGTTGGCACATTTTACCTGTCACCTTGCGGAGCTTCTCAGGAGTTTCCAGTTTCTTCCCATGTCTTAAAAACGAGCAAGTTAGGTTAGGGTTAAGGTGGCTTAAAACTAGCCATTGTGGACAGGTGAATGAATACAGGGTGAGTACCCGAAAAGTGCTGGGACCTCATGTACACTGCCTGGCCAAAAAAGAAGTCGCCACCAAAAAAAAAGGTCACATGCTAATAACAACAACAACAACAACAACATTTATTTCTATAGCACATTTTCATACAAACAGTAGCTCAAAGTGCTTTACATATTAAAGAATAGAAAAATGAAAGACACAATTATAAAACAAAATAAATCAACATTAATTAACATCGAATAAGAGTAAGGTTCAATGGCCAGGGGGGACAGAAAAAACAAAAAAACTCCAGACGGCTGGAGAAAAAATAAAATCTGTAGGGATTCCAGACCATGAGACTGCCCAGTCCCCTCTGGGCATTCTACCTAACATAAATGAAACAGTCCTCTTTGGATTTAGGGTTCACGCGGAAGGGCTTGATGATGATGATGGTCACGTAGACTTCTGCCTTTTAATCCGTCCATCATTGTTGGAGCATCATGAAGCTTTGCGTAGGTGGAGGTGGAGCAGGTCACCACAACAAAGAAACCGGAAAAAGAAACAGAAAAGAGAGTAGGGGTCAGTACGGATTTTAGAGCCAACATGAATAGTTATTTTGAGGAAATTGAACATACAGAGTATCAGTATTAAGTTAAAATGAAGTTATAGAAAGGCCATGTTAAAGTAATGTGTTTTCAGCAGTGTTTTAAAGTGCTCTACTGTATCAGCCTGATGAATTCCTATTGGCAAGCTATTCCAGATTTTAGGTGCATAGCAGCAGAAGGCCGCCTCACCACTTCTTTTAAGTTTTGTTCTTGGAATTCTAAGGAGACACTCATTTGAGGATCTGAGGTTACGATTTGGAATATAAGGTGTCAGACATTCCGATATATAAGATGGAGCGAGATTATTTAAGACTTTATAAACCATAAGCAGAATTTTAAAGTCAATCCTGAATGACACAGGTAACAAGTGTAGTGACATTAAAATTGGAGAAATGTGCTCAGATTTTCTTTTCCTAGTTAGGATTCTAGCAGCTGCATTCTGCACTCGTTGCAAGTGATTTATATCTTTTTTGGGTGGTCCTGAGAGGAGTGCGTTACAGTAATCTAGTCGACTGAAAACAAACGCGTGAACTCATTTCTCAGCATCTTTCAGTGATATAAGCGGTCTAACTTTACTTATGTTTCTTAAGTGAAAAAATGCTGTCCTAATGATCTGATTAATATGTGATTTAAAATTCAGATTACAGTCAACAATCACCCCTAAGCTTTTTACCTCCGTCTTGACTTTTAATCCTAATGTATCCAGTTTATTTCTAATAGCCTCATTATATCCATTATTGCTGATCACTAAGATTTCAGTTTTCTCTTTATTTAACTTGAGAAAATTACTATTCATCCATTCTGAGATACAAGTCAGACATTCTGTTAGTGAATCAATAGAATCAGGGTCATCAGGAGCTATTGATAAGATTGATAACTAATATTTCGTTGGACCGCCTTTAGCTTTGATTACGGCACGCATTCGCTGTGGCATTGTTTCGAGAAGCTTCTGCAATGTCACAAAATTTAGTTCTATCCAGTGTTGCATTAAATTTTTACCAAGATCTTACACTGATGATGGTAGAGTCTGACCGCTGCGCAAAGCCTTCTCCAGCACATCCCAAAGATTCTCAATGGGGTTAAGGTCTGGACTCTGTGGTGGCCAATCCATGTGTGAAAATGATGTCTCATGCTTCCTGAACCACTCTTTCACAATATGAGCCCGATGAATCCTGGCATTGTCATCTTAGAACATGCCCGTGCCATCAGGGAAGAAAAAATCCATTGATGGAATAACCTGGTCATTCAGTATATTCAGGTAGTCAGCTGACCTCATTCTTGGAGCACATACTGTTGCTGCACCTCTAGACCTGACCAACTGCAGCAACCCCAGATCATAGCACTGCCCCCACAGGCTTGTACAGTAGGCACTAGGCATGATGGGTGCTTCACTTCATCTGCCTCTCTTCTTACCCTGATGCGCCCATCACTCTGGAACAGGGATAATCTGGACTCATCAGACCACATGACCTTCTTCCATTGCTCCAGAGTCCAATCTTTATGCTCCCTAGCAAGTTGAAGCCTTTTTTTCCGGTTTGCCTCACTGATTAGTGGTTTTCTTACGGCTACACAGCTGTTCAGTCCCAATCCCTTGAGTTCCCTTTGCATTGTGCGTGTGGAAATGCTCTTACTTTCACTATTAAACATAGACCTGAGTTCTACTGTTGTTTTTCTTCGATTTGATTTCACCAAACGTTTAAGTGATCGCCGATCACGATCATTCAGGATTTTTTTCCGTCCACATTTCTTCCTCGAAGACAATGGGTCCCCACTATCCTTCCAGTTTTTAATAATGCGTTAGACAGTTCTTAACCCAATTTTAGTAGTTTCTGCAATCTCCTTAGATGTTTTCTCTGCTTGATGCATGCCAATGATTTGACCCTTTGAAACAGACTAACATCTTTTCCACGACCACGAGATGTGTCTTTCGACATGGTTGTTTAATAAATGAGAAGCAACTCATTGCACCAGTTGGGGTTAAATAACTTGTTGCCAGCTGAAAGATAATCACCCATGCAGTAATTATCCAATAGGTGGCTCATACCTATTTGCTTAGTTAAATCCAGGTGGTGAGTTTTTTTTGGCCAGGCAGTATATAAATGGTGCGTACGCACAAAAATGTTGCATACTCCCGTTTCCACGCTCAAATCGAGGTGTATAAAACCTAAACTTGGCGTAAAGCCACGCACATTTTCATGCTAGCTAAAACTCTGGCGTACACAAGTTCTTGCAAACTGGCGGCACCCGGTGTCAAAGCAGTATTTTTGTTGCAGTGTGGTTTCCCTTTCTTTTTTAGATCCACATCCCTGACGCGGCTTTATAAATACTGTACACTGAAATTAACCGCATATTGTTTATTAGTTTAATGCATGTGATTGTAATTAACCTGGAGCAATATAATGGGCCACAGAATGGTCAAACTATTCTAAATACCATAGTGTTGTGATGTGAGATTTTGCATATAACTTGATAAATGTTTTGTATGTCTTTATTTATAATTTAGGCAAACCGATGTAATTTAGAGGTATTCGTGTTTGAACCCCTTTTACGACTGTCTCTTTGTAATTTTATGACAGGATTTGGGGGGATGTGTCTTAAACCAGTTTGATGAGTATGTCTCTGCTAAAGTCTTTGAACCCCCTGCAAGGAAGCCAGGATGTTTGACATATGGTTTTGGGGCAGGAGATAAGATGTTCTATTTCACCCATTGGTCTGAGGTATGGCTGTCTGGATTGGCTGTAGGGGTTGGACAGAAAACCTATAAATTTGCTTGCTCAACCACATTCTCTCTCTCTAACCAACATATGATGAAGAAGCATCTCTCTTGCTAACCTGTGATACTCAGCAGCCATATTGAACAGACATGTGGCTGAAAGCTGAGCACCAACGATGCCTTGACTAGAGACATTTTAAGTAACTACAAGTCTGTGTGCCACCTGAATTACACATCACCATTTTATCAGGTTGTATGGTTGCCAATATTCAAATGTACTTTGCATTTTGTTATTTATGAATATTATCAAGAATACATTATTTTATGTGTAACTTAACTCCTGCTTGTCTTTTTACTACATCTAATTGCCTGAGGTTATAGATATAGAAGGAAAAGTGGGGATAAGTTATATGGTACAATAATATCTTATAAACAGTGGTAAGTCTGTGAGATTAGGCATTCTAAGGCTACATATTAATAATACAATATGGGAAGTAGAGCAATATATATATATTACTTTACCAAGATAAAACACATAGCTGATTTAGCGTTGTTACTCTCACTGCACCTTCTTCTTCTTCTTTCAGCTGCTCCCGTTAGGAGTTGCCACAGCGGATCATCTTTTTCCATTTTACTCTCACTGCACCACTCGGAGTATTTATATCACTGTAGCTGAGTGTGAATCACAGATGTACAGCAGCTGATCAGAAAGAGAATTTTCAGTATACAGCATCAAGCGCACACTGCCTCAGCCTTGCTTTCTACTGAACTGCTCTCATACGGCAAACGCTTCAGAGCCCTTCCTGTATGGACCTCGCGGTTCAGAAACAGTTTCATCCCAAGAACTATAAACGCACTCAATCAGTCCATCAACTGCTCCTTGTAGAACTGTTAGTACTTATAAGTACAATCGCCTCACGGTAAACGTGCACTACAGTTATAATATTACACAACCTGAGCCACTTTATAAAGCACGTATTTACATATGATGACGATATCATTTTACAGATGAAATGCAGAAAAATATGTTTATTATATTATACAGATAAAACTTTATCTTCATTAAATAATCTATATTGTTAATAATTAAACATATGAGGACACAGTGTCGCATCGCTAGCGAGGATCTGGCGCGCCGTTCATGGATTGTTCCTGCCTCGCTCTGTATTCTTGCTCGGGCTGGCGCGACACTGGAAGGATAGATAGATGAAATATCTTCGTAATGTTTAATTATTCTAATGTTTGAAGAATCGTCGTTCTAAGCTTAAAGATGGCTTAACGTCTATTACAGAGCTGATTGTGTGGTGATTGGGTATTTGGAGAAAGAAAAGTAAGGACAGGAATTGGAGGTTAGTGTGTTTGAAAGAGACAGTACTGCTGCAAAAAATTATTTCATCGAAGGTCACGCATGGAGCAGCAAGCATCTTACGTGAGGCAGGAACAATCACTGTGCCACTGTGTTCCCTTGTTTAATAACATGATTTAACTCCTATCATCAAGAAAATGATATCACGTATACATCTCAATATTTTAATTATTCAGAGAGCTGTAATATTACGAATGTAATGGATTCTGCTCCCTGTCGGAGGAAGAGAAAGCCCGGAAGCACGTAGTGATTCACACACATAGAGCACATAGAAGATCAAATACAAAACAAAGCATTTAACTTGCTACTTTAGTCACGATGGGATTTGAGAAACTAGTAAATTAAATGATTTTAAGTTGAAGTTTATGATATTTTACTTGTAGAGAAAAGTCAAGCAAAATAACACCTTTTATTGGCTAACTAAAAAGATTACAATGTGCAAGCTTTCGAGGCAGTGGAAATTTCGAGATTGAAGTTGACATTTTGTGCTTTTTTCCCACTGTGTGCCTATTTTTTTTTCTCTGTACCCTAATAAGCTTTCATATGACCCTCAGACGCTGGGTTATGACTCACCTTTTGCAACTTTGTGATGTTTCTCCGACACGCTATGTCACTCGATCAACTTCCTTTTGTTGTTTATACCACTGTTTAAACCAAAAATAGTACGTTTTTCTTTGCCTACGCTTGGTATTTGCTGAAATTCTTCTATTTCCCCCCATGCTTTTGCCAATGCCTTTTCGCAGAATGCTGAGCTTAAGGGCTATTTATATTGATTTGCATATTCAAAGAGGCGTAATTTTGGGAGGAGTTGGGGCGGGACAGCAGGCGCGTGCGTTACTTTTCACGCTGACTGGGATTTATGGAGCAGAAGAACGTGGAAGTTGGCAAACACACAGATTTATGCATCTGGATTTTTTGTGCGTATGAACATTTCTGCTTTTGTCCTTATGCCATGTTTTAGTGTGAATTCTACACACAGTGTTATGCATGTGGCCCCTAGGGTGCCAGCAGGGTTGCTCCTTTTAATTCCAAACAAATGTAAATCAAAATTGGTGCACAAGGGTGCAAAACAGAAATAAGAATAATATTGCCTTCTTAGCTTCCTAAGGTTGATAGCTCCATTCTTTGGCAAGTCCAGTTCCATCTGGAGACGTCAGAACTGTATAGACTTTTGGCCGGAAGGGTCAATTGCACTCAAGGGGTGTCTTCTCACCTCTGCAGAACAGAGAAAAGACCAGACTGTTAGCGACAGCAAGGAAGGGTATTGTGCACCTATGATTAGCCCCGAGGTTGTTTTTGTGACACGCCTGTGTGACACCATGTATGAGTGGTTGTGTGACCAGTAATGACCTGCCATCCAATCCTCAGCTGCGCTCTGCCTCAAGCCCAAAGTAGCTGGAATAGACTATGATACCCTACAACTCTTTACTGGAATAAGTCAGTCAGACAGTCAGTGTCCAACCCGCTACATCCTAACACAGAGTCATGGGGGTCTGCTGGAGCCAGTCCCAGCCAGCACAGGGCACAAGGCAGGAACAAATCCCGGGCAGGCGCCAGCCCACCACAGGGCACACACACAACACCAAGTACACACTAGGGACTAGTGGGAGGAAACTGGAGCACCCGGAGGAAACCCACGTAGACACAGGAGAACATGCAAACTCCACGCAGGGAGGGAAGCGAACCTAGGTCTCCTAATTGCAAGGCAGCAGCGCTACCACTGCGCCACCGTGCTGCCCTAGTGGAATAAGTGGGTTCAGAAAATGAATGGCTTCCTACAAAATACACTTTGTAAAATAGAGAATGATTTTGTGCTTTTTTGAAAGTTTATGCATAAATAAGAAAAACTAATTACTTGGAAAAAGAAACTTTCAAATATACTTTTCTGTGACATATTAGCCATCCATCTGTTTTGTAACACATTTACCCATAACTGAGATTGATTGCTTTAATGTACATTTTTATGCTGTACGTACTGTAGAGAGGATCAGTTGCTTTGGAATGTATTTAGCAATAGCACTTGCTGTTTAAAGCACTGGACAGCGCCAGGATGGATTACTTTGTAATGTACCGTACTTTGTATCAGTGGTATTAATGGCAAACTTTAGAATAAAGCTTGATTACCATATATGCTCATGTATAAGTCAGGTCTTGAAACCCGAAAAATCGATCATAAAATCAAACCCCGACTTACACGCCCGTTGAGAAATGTGACACTTATTTTTTTTTTTTCTTTTTTACATCTGCTTGTTTTCTCCAATCTCGCACCAGTTTCTCAGACGCGTCAAGTTTTGTTACATCAGTGCAGTTACCAATTTCTTTCGCTACTTCAACGACGTTTAATTTAAAACCAGCTTCATATTTTCTTCAGATTGAGTGCCCCATCATAGATAAGGGATGCTGTTACGATAAAGGTGTATGAGGGTGTGAGATACAAAAAACACAAATCAGTGCAAACGTCGCTTCGGAATAGTTCGGGTATTACCGTGTGGTCACGTAGGCACAATAGAGAGACAGAGAGAGGTTAGGAGCACACGCTGATACAGCGCATTGCAGCACCCACATAGAAAAAAAAAGTCAGTGTGCTCCGTGGTTTCTCTCTCAGGTGGGCGTTAGCATATCATAATCCCTTGTGCCAATCGTGTGAGTTTTCCGCATTTTGCTTATACGACCGAATCAGAAATTATATGGTAAAATCAAGTCCGACTTACCCGCAAGTATATATGGCACTTTTAGACTAATGCTCCCTATGAGATGTGCGATATAAAAGAAAATTTGAATGCTGGACAATGCATATTTTTATAACGATTGTGGTGAAATGTATATGCTGTATAGTATGAAACAAAGCTGTACTGAGAATTACTTTGTACTCATCCTCCATTTTCTAAACTCACTTATCCAGAGAAGGGATGCAGGCATGGGCGCCGGCAGGGGGGTGCAAGTAGGTGCACGTGCACCCCCCTAGCTTTTGAAAAAAAAGGAAATGGAGAAAAAAAATAAATCTTTCAATAATAAGAAAAACGCGAAAAAATAGTTTTATTTTAAATTTTTAAATTACAATTAGACGTTTACATTTTACAACTATACATAAACAATCATTCACTTTGTTTCTAAAAGAGCATCTCAAGCCTTCTTTTTTGTTGTCCAAACTTGTCTACAACTTTGTCGATAAATTTTGGACAATTATTTATTCTTTTTTTGTGTACACTAAGCATACATAATCCACTTAATCTATCGTCACTCATTGTAGATCGGTTCCAAGTTTTGACGCGCCGTAATGTGCTAAAAGATCTTTCAATACTGCAGGTTGTTGCAGGAAGTGTCATGCCAATCTTGAGTGCCTCGGAAACAGCCGGATAAAACTTCGTAGCCTCTTCAATTAAACTCATGCAATCGGTAATTTCGTTTACAATGTTTTTATTTTTCCACATCTCATACCATGTGGTAGCATCAGATATAAAGTTTGGAAGAATATCACCATACAGACTGTTAATGTCTTCCGGAACTATTAAAAACGATGATTTATCCAATTTACTCATTTCTTTTGGGTGAAGTTGTAAAAGTGAAAATGCTTTCTCTTGTGTAAAAGAATACCGAATTTGTAGAGAAGATATTATAGAATCCAAATAAGGGATGAAAATGGACCTCCTAAAATATTCTTCTGCGTTTTCAGAAAGTAAATTCGATCTGTGAACTTGCCTTTTATTTAACCGTGGCTGTTTTAATTCAATGTCTAATTCTTCACAAATCGATTGTGCTTTTTTGAAAATCAATGAAAACTCTTCAGAAACATTGTCTCGATGGGATTGCAGCACATCTATTAATTGAATTATATGAGCAGTTACATCTTTAATGTTCATATTTACTTGCTGCAACTGATTGCACACAAGTTCGAGTTTAGCCGAATAAGTAGCAATTACTAAAAGCGTCAAAATGTAAGTTGGAGTTGTAATAGCAGTGAACAGCAAATGAGCCTTAACCTTTGTGTTTTGTTCGCACTGTCCTCTGTAAGCTTTTCTAGCGCTTGGACAATTACCAAAAAGTTCTCAGAAAATATTCTGATACTTTTATACTTTGCCGACCAACGTGTTTCACAAAACAGAGGAATATTAGGAATCAAAGATCGTCGTAAAGTGCTCTCTCTAAACAGAACAGTACGCTTTAGAGAAAAATATTTATCATAAAAGTTGTAGAACTTATCAATGTCTACAATTTTTATTTGAAATATTTTCTCTAAAGTGTACTATTCTCAGAAATCGGAACTATTAACCGGCGTAAAAAGAGGTCTAGCTGTATGTAAGTGCTTACAAAATTACATTAAAAACTTAAGGAAAAAAGCACTACCTATGCCACTGAATACATCAATAACATTTTAACTATATTCCAGTGATCATATGATAACAAAAAAAAGTCGATGATTTTTTGTCAGAAAATTAAAAATTAGGTCATGCCTTAAGTGGTTAATCTATCTATGCAAAAACTGACTGCTCTGTACTGTTCAGAGATAGCGACTGTATTGGCAGGTATTTAATGGGCACATACATATACAAAAAAAGTTTTTGTTGCGGGGGGGGAGCGTAGAAAGAAAAAAATCTCTTTATGCACCCCCCTGAATTAAATCCTGGCGGCGGTAATGGATGCAGGAGCCTATCCTGGGAAACATTGGGTGCCAGGCAGAGACTATCCCTAGACAAGGCACCAGCCTATTACAGGACAGTCGAACCCACATCTGTCCACCCGGGCCAATGTAGCCAATCCATCTAACCTGCATGTCATTGAACTGTGGGAGGAAACCAGAGCAGCCAGAAAAAACCCAGGCAGACAACATGCAACCTCCACACAGGGAGCACCCAAGACTAGCACTCCGGTCTTCTTGTTGTCAGGAAGCAGCACAATCACTGTGCCAACATTCTCAGTGAAAGTTAATTTATCAAGGCCACGTTACATGAGACGCCTTTTTCAGCGCTTTATAGTCGTAGCCTTCGTTTACATAATCTTAGCCATCTGGAGGAAGTTAACGGTAAGCTTCTGTGAGGGCAGTCCCCTAATGTGACATACTTAACAACTGAGACCAACTAGTCTGAGACTGGCTAGGATAAGACCAAAAATGTTTGAATTTCTCATTAGGCAGCATAGCTGACTGTTCAAGCAGGAGAGCTGACAACCAAATGAACCAATGAATGCTCATCTTGAAATGCAATGCATAGAATGTGGAGACGAGTGAAAAGGAATACACGTGTCTCATGCCTCGTAATTAGGGAATCCATTCCCGGGAATTCGGGAATCCCGCATGTCATTCCCAGGAATCCCTGCATGGGCATTTCACATGTGAACGGTTTTAGAACGACCGACACTTATTTTTAATAAAACTACTGCAATATGTTGACACCAATAAAAGACTAACCTTATCTACAAGCAGTTCATGCTGTCATATAAGTACATGTATATAGTTAGTTGCGGTAATAAGAGCGTAGAAAGCACAATGTGTCCAGTGTGCGGTCGTCCAGGTGAGAGCGCACCTTCATGCAGAGTGCGCCAGCTGCTGAGAAAGCACGCTCTGCCTCCACTGAAGTCATCGGATACTGATACACTTGTTCTAAACAACGCCTGCACTTGCCGTTGCTCTGAAACACCGCCATTTCAGCTTTTACTGATGCATCCAGTTTCTTGTCATCATTCTGTGATGGCAAGTTTCTTGGTACAGATAATGCGGATGCAACAGACTGACACATTGCAATTTCAAGTTGCTGCTCAAAGCTGTTGCCTGACAGACGTCAATGAAGTCTGCGCCGTCCCGGCATTCGTGAGCTGCAGAGTGCAGACTCCTCCCAGTCCACTGTGCTCAGTCTTAGTGGGAGCCGGGAGACTGACAACTGCTGCTGGTCTGTTGTTGACTGAATTAATTGGCAACACACTACACCGTGGGCCAAAAAACTGTGCAACTTAATTATTTTCAACTATAACTCAGTTATTTCTTGATAGATTTTTACACTTTTACATGCTATATATGCAAGCTTGGCCGTTCCTGGTTTCCCAGGAATTACAGCAGTTTCATTCCTGGGAATGCGGGAATGAAAAATGTCCGGGAGTCTCAACTGGGACCCCGGGAATGGATTCCCTACTCATAATTTACATACCAAAACAGAATGAACAAAAAAGAGAATTAGTGGGCTGTAGAACTTACTGAGTCTGTTAAAGAAAACAGTATAGAATCTATCATACATCACAAATTTCATGAACTGGACTTATTATGGGTGTTTTTTCATGAAACATAACAACTAAAGTAAAGACAGATTGCACTAGAAGGAAAGATGCCATATAAATTAAATGGTGACTGCATGGTGATATGTTTTGGAATAGTAGTCAGATCAGATCAAATACATTTTATTAACCCTAAAGGGAAATTTAGAACTGAACTGTAGGATTCTGATAGCTTTGTAATATGCATGTGTGGTGAAGCAGGTCCACAGCTCAAATCAAAAAGGCCACTTTTTAAATAAATAGTCGCCGCACTCGAGGTGGTATGTATGGCCGGAGCGGTTCCCGTGTGAATTCGTGATGCAGGTGGTCCTGGCTTAATTGCACAGGCGCGGAGTCGTCCGCATCCGTAATTGATGACAGGAGCTGCTAAATTCCACACCTGATCCACGCCCCCGTAATAAATAGAAGCGCGAGGCGGCTAGGAAGGGAAGAAAAAAGGAATGGAAAAGATGGACGGAGGTTAAGAAGGAAAAAGGCAGGAAAAAGAGAGGAGAAAGTTGGTGCATGAGCGAGCAGGACGAACAAAAGGCAGCTGGACAGGGAGCCCTCGCAAGGTGTTTGGCCGGCACCCAGGGGCAGTCGGTAGTGGTCGCTCCCGCTGAGTGTTAGTGAGGAGCGGAAGTAACCGGAAGGAGGATGGCTCGCTGCATAAGGCCGGGAGTCCCGTTTCACTATCATGTGGGTGGAGCCGCGGGGGACGGCTAGTATGACTTGTCACACACGTGCACATGGGAGGCAGCTAAAGGGCTTGAGTAAGGACAATTCCGAATCAGACCGGGATGTGGCAGAGTGCAGTGACTCTTTTTCTCCCTTTCCTGAAGACCATTCACGGGGGATTTCACCTGGCCCTGTTGACGTCAAGCCTATGGAGGAAGACCTTACCGGCTCCGGCCCCTTTGATGTCACATTTGGGCTCGAGCCTATGGCTGAAGACCCTTATGAGCCCAACCCCTTTGACCTCACTGCCTGTCTTCCCCTTTAAAAAGCCTCCACCTTTCCCCTACTCCCTCAGTTCTGTTTTGTGAACATCAGTGCTATCTTTTGTTTGCAATTTTGCAGCCAGGAAACCAATTATACGGGTGGCTGCCCCAAACCTTTGCTATGACTTGTGGTCAAGTTTGTGACAGACTAGAAGTCATACAAGTTTGTATGTGAGTGTCCTCCGTAAAATGATTGGTTGGTTCTCCCCTAGCTTTCAGTTTTGCAGGACTAGACATACCAATTTTATAAATATCTAGACGATACTGTTATACACAACTGAGGAGATCCTTTTGAAAATGATTTTAATATAAATCTCATTCAGGTCACATGTCATATTACCACATGCAGAGAACAGCACTCTTTCCAAGAACTTGTTTTTACTCCTCTTAGTTCCTGTAGGTTTCCAGAATCGTTAGTGGCTTGACTTTCCTGACCATTACTGTTGCAGGTAACCTGTATGGACGAGGAGCTACAGACAATAAGGGACCTGTTTTAGCCTGGCTGCATGCCGTGGAAGCCTACCAAGCCTTAAAGCAGGTCAGATGTTGTTACTGTTTGTGTCTCTCTTCAAGTCCACATTTTAGAACACCTAAATAATAAAGTATCATTCTGTTTTGACTTTAGGACCTTCCTGTGAACATTAAGTTTATCATTGAGGGAGTGGAGGAGATCGGCTCATATGGTCTGGATACACTGACTAAACAGCGGAACGATACCTTTTTCGCAGATGTGGACTACATAGTCATTTCAGACAACATCTGGATCAGCAACAAACCAGGCCTGACATATGGGACTCGAGGCGACTGCTATTTTTTTGTGGAGGTATGGCGGTCAGTTAGGCAGAACCATTTTGCATATTTACTGTATACTAATCTAATCTGATTATTCCTGAGTTTTTTAGGTATATCTATTAATCCTCACATGATGTGTATGTACAGGGTGGTCCAGATCTAATTATCCAGATCATCTGGTTGACTTTGATTTATGTGGGGACGATTCCAGTTCGGCGCAAAGACGATTCTTCATGTTGTCAGTTCGCATACTTCTCGATGGTCTGGGATTTTTCGGGTGATTTTCTATGTAATAAACTTAATAAGTTATAGCGTAATGAAAATTTGCATAATTAGATCTGGACCACCCTGTAGAATTTGGGCTTTTGGAACTTCACTGAGCCCAAGTGTGTAAGATTTATGAATAGTGGAGCTTCATACCACTTTTAAAAAAATACATACATTCGGCACTGAACATAAATGAACTGCTTCAGCTTGGACGAATGCTTTTTCACACATTGACCTTGGATGACGGATAAATAAATAAAAATAAATGAATAAATAAATAAACAATCTGATTAAGAAGGCAGGCCTAGTTATGGAACACTTGCTGGAGTTATCAGTATTACCATTACAGCTATAAACCTCATTCATGTGGTCCAAGCGGGTGCAATAAAGTTGCTACAATGCTTCTGTTATCTGCATATTATGTTGGACAACAGAATAGACCGATAAGACCAATTTTCAAAATCGTAGACACTTATTTGATATTTTTATTATCATTTTTGATTTTTTGACCCTTCCTCTACATGTTTTTTCTATTCTTAAAATTTTCTTCCTAACCCTAACAAACTGGACAGACACACAAACATACAGACATATACACACAGACACTTTTTAGTATATTAAGGTGGATACTCTGGAAGTTACACTCTCTTGGACGTAAACAGTGTTAACTTTTGAAGTGCACAGTCTACCGGAATGTACTTTTAATGCATGTAATAATAAAAAGCATTGTATTTTCTATTCTAACAGATAGCACATCACAAACATTAGCACCGACTTTATGAATCCCATACCAAATGGGATATAACAGAGACATACCAACCTGACAAACACACGGACACTCTTCCTTGTATTAAGGTGTGTGGTCCTGGCCCTGCGTTACAATACGCTTTCCTACCTCTGTTTCTTGTCAGGATCAATGCCACAATTATCACTTATAAAATGAAGCCATGAATTTGAAACATTCTTAATTATTGTGACACCAGAAAGTGACAACATGTTGGACTCTGTACACATAAGGCTGATTCCAGGGCTACAGGGGTTGAATTATGAGGAAAGATTAAAAGAGCTGAGCCTTTACAGTTTAAACAAAAGAAGATTAAGAGGAGACATGAGTGAAGTCTTTAAAAGTATGAAGGGAATTAGTCCAGTGGATCGAGACGGTGACTTTAAAATGAGTTCATCGAGAACACATGGACACAGTTGGAAACTTATTAAGGGTAAATTGTGCACAAACATTAGAAAGTTTTTCTTTTACACAAAGAATGATAGACAGAAATCAGCTAACAAGTAGTGTGGTGGACAATAAGACTTTAGGGACTTTCAAAACTCGACTTGATGTTTTTTTGGAAGAAATAAGTGGACAGGACTGGCGAGCTTTGTTGGGCTGAATGGCCTGTTCTCGTCTAGAGTGTTCTAATGTTCAAATAACGCTACTACCACTACAGCAATTAGTAGGATTGTAATAAAGACAACATAACATTAAAAATATATACACAAAGAGTATTACACTTGTTCAAAATTCATTTATTCCGGTGAGGGGTTATGGTGACAGCACCAGCTGGACAGAACAGACTACTCTATCCCCAGCTACAGTGTCCAGCTTTCCCTGAGGGATTCTCTTTTGTGCTCAAAGGCCAGCTGAGAGATATAAAATCCCTCCATCATGAGAGGGTCAGCTCTCAAGTCTTTTTTCAGTTGGTCATGTCTGCTACACTTCCCGTTTTAGGGGCATCCACAACTCACATCATCCATAGGAACTGAGGCTCTACTTCAATATCCTTCTGTATTGTTTAGTTGCTTATGTTGTGATGGAGAGGAGCCCAGCACCTCTGAGCAAGAACCTCACCTACAGCCACTTACACTCCTGACGTCAGGTTCATTTCTAATGGAGTAACCATCAGAGAATTCCACCATTTCAGCAACTGATGGGCTTTAGTTCACTGATACTGTAATCCATAACAGAACAAATTAGGTTATGGAAGCTGAGTATCTGACTCCTTAGCGATTCTTTAAAAAGTTCTAAATGTAAAATGTTTTACTGAAATCAAACAAAATTATGATAAGACAAGCTACTTTACATTCAACTCTTTGTGTTCAGGTATCAGGTGGCAAACAATCTCTGCACTCTGGGACACATGGTGGCAGTCTGCATGAGCCAATGGCTGACCTGATAGCTTTACTGGGTAAGGTTATAGCGTTCATTTTAAATGTATGTGTTGTTTTTTCACAATGTATATATCACCAGCACATCCACACAAACACGCAAATATGAACCAAAACAGCATTTTCAACCACTGACATGTCTAGGATAAGCGCTCTGGTCATGACATTGTGTCTGCTCATTTTGCTACTGTCAAGTAGTTTGTGAAAGTTTGTGCGCAGGTAAGAAAGATTCTGCCACTTGCTCTTATTGCTAGAAGTACTGTATCTCTTATACAGTATATTATATGTACTATATATTGTGCCTTTCTAATGTAAACAGTATATGTGAGTATAGTACAGTACATTTGCTTATGTGTATTTTTAGAACTGGAGTATAGGCAGGTTTAAGTGACTCATTAAGGATCACAGACCGGGTCTTCCCTGCATGGAGTTTCCATGTTCTCCCCATGTCTGCTTGGGTTTCCTCCCACAGTCCAAAGACATGCAGGTTAGGTGCATTGGCGATTCTAAATTGTCCCTAGTGTGTGCTTGGTGTGTGTGTGTGTGTGTGTATGTGTGCGTGCCCTGTGGTGGGCTGGCGCCCTGCCCGGGATTTGTTTCCTGCCTGTGTTGGCTGGGATTGGCTCCAGCAGACCCCCGTGACCCTGTAGTTAGGATATAACGGGTTGGATAATGGATGGATGGATGGAGGTTCAGTAAATAAATTGATGGAAAATACACAATCCAGAAAGGTAAACACATGATCAGTAAAGGGCAGGTTGTTTCGAAGTGCATTTTCCTGGAGTGTGATGAATCTGCAGTATTATAGTTTCATGTGTTAATCGAAACAAACCAGAAACCCTCGGTTATGACGTACCTCCAGTTACACAAAAACAATTTATAATCGTCAGAGGAAAAGAGGAAGGCCTCAGAGAAGGTATATGGATGTGGTGAGAGAGGACATGCAGGTGCTGGGCGTAACCAAATCAGTTTAGTTTAGAACTCAATGAGAGCATATCTCGACTTTTTTCTATACCGGGGTGCCCAATACGTCAATCACGATCGACTGGTAGATCGGAAAGGGAGTGGAGGTAGATCGCGTTGCATTCAAAAAAATTTTTATTTAAACGTTAGTCTGTCATATATCCTCCCTATGCCATTTGCCACTTGATTGACATACAGGCCAGTCTGAGATCTCTTTTCTTCTAACACACTGATCATCCCGCACGCACGATCAAACACACGAGCTACTGCAAAACTCTGGCTATCTAAGTGATCTAGTTAGCCGTCCAATTTATATCGACTAAAGAAGGGATTTAAAAAAAAAAATTGTTGGTTATGAGCTGAATGTGGAATTGTAAGAGGATTTTTTCCTCTCACAATGTCACAATCGAAGTGCGTTTGTCTATCATTGCTATTCCAAAGAAGGAAAATGTGGAAAGGCACTTTCAAACTGTTCATAAAAAACTATAAAACTGACTTTCTTCTGAAAAGCAATCTGAGAAAGAGAAAGGAGAGGGAACTAAAATCGCAGATAATCGGACAGCCGTCATTTTTCACTCTGCTGAATTCAAAAGCAAAGGCAGACACACCGAAGCATCGTTCCGGGTGAGTCACTCGATCATTAAGCATAAGAAGTCCTTCCAAGATGGAGAGATGATAAAAGATGAGGCAGATGGCTAGGGAGAAATTTCTGCTGAGATTTCAAGACCCCTGGCCGGAGATAAAGGAGTTTCTCCTTGTCATTAGACATGCAGAATGCAAGCAACTTAATAACGATCTGACTAACATGTTGAATGAGCTAAATTTATAGCTGCAAGGAAAAGAGAAAACCATGTTCAATATGATTAGCTCAGTTAATGCTTTCAAACAAAAAATGCAACATCTGTCCTCAAAGCTGCAGCACCTTGATTTGAGGAACATCCAAAACCTTGCATCAGAGCTGGAGACGCAATGGAAGGTGTGTGTGCAACTCGACAGCATACGCTACACAGAGCAGATTGAAAATTGTCTGTCAGACTTTATCTAATGGGAAAAAAAGTAACGATTCGAGTATTGCCCAATGTAGGGGTGTAAGAGTAGTGTTTCTTCTTCACAAATGTACTCAAGTAAAAGTAAGAAGTATGGTGCAGTAAAACTACTCTTAGAAGTACAATTTTTTGTAAAAAGTTACTCAAGTAAATGTAACTCATTACAACCCACCTCTGATACTCGGTATATATATATATATATATATATATATATATATATATATATATATATATATATATATATATATATATATATATATATATATACAGTGGGATGCAAAAGTTTGGGCAACCTTGTTAATAGTCATTATTTTCCTGTATAAATCGTTGGTTGTTACGATAAAAAATGTCAGTTAAATATATCATATAGAAGACACACACAGTGATATTTGAGAAGTGAATTGAAGTTTATTGGATTTACAGAAAGTGTGCAATAATTGTTCAAACAAAATCAGGCAGGTGCATAGATTTGGGCACCGTTGTCATTTTATTGATTCCAAAACTTTTAGAACTAATTATTGGAACTTGAGTTATTTGGGCATAACAAGGGGCGTTGTGCATGGAGGAAAAAGAACACAGCATTCCAAGAAAAACACCTGCTACCTACAGTAAAAGATGGTGGTGGTTCCATCATGCTGTGGGGCTGTGTGGCCAGTGCAGGGACTGGGAATCTTGTCAAAGTTGAGGGACGCATGGATTCCACTCAGTATCAGCAGATTCTGGAGACCAATGTCCAGGAATCAGTGACAAAGCTGAAGCTGCGCCGGGGCTGGATCTTTCAACAAGACAACGACCCGAAACACAGCTCAAAATCCACTAAGGCATTCATGCAGAGGAACAAGTACAATGTTCTGGAATGGCCATCTCAGTCCCCAGACCTGAATATAACTCAAAATCTGTGGTGTGAGTTAAAGAGAGCTGTCCATGCTCGGAAGCCATCAAACCTGAATGAACTAGAGATGTTTTGTAAAGAGGAATGGTCCAAAATACCTTCAACCACAATCCAGACTCTCATTGGAACCTACAGGAAGCGTTTAGAGGCTGGAATTTCTGCAAAAGGCGGATCTACTAAATATTGATTTAATTTCTTTTTTGTGGTGCCCAAATTTATGCACCTGCCTGATTTTGTTTGAACAATTATTGCACACTTTCTGTAAATCCAATAAACTTCATTTCACTTCTCAAATATCACTGTGTGTGTCTCCTATATGATATATTTAACTGACATTTTTTATCATAACAACCAACGATTTATGCAGGAAAATAATGACTATTAACAAGGTTGCCCAAACTTTTGCATCCCACTGTATATATTGTCAGGGATGCCAGGGGCAACGACCCGGCCGGGGCGCCGTGAGGGACCGGAAGAGGGTCAAGGCCCACCCTGGATCACGTGGGGGCCACTTTCCTGGTTTGCTCTGGGGGCCACGGGTTGAGGGCATGGAAGCCCCACCCTGTAGGGGCCCGTGGTCACCGCCAGGAGGCGCCCCAATGTCTTGGGGACCTGTTACCTCAGCACTTCCGCCACACCAGGAAGTGCTGGGGGGAAGAATAAGGACGATACCCTGAGAGCTGCCGGGAGAACAGCCGGCACTTATGCCACGCTGGGGCGTGGCCAACGGGGGAGTGTCGGAGCTCATCCGGGTCATGTATAAAAGGGGCCATCTCCCTTCATTCGAGGCTAGAGTCGGGTGGAAGTAGGACGAGGCAGAAGAGGAGTGGAGGCGGCCCGAAAAGAAGCCATTTGTGACCAGGACTGAGATTATTGGGGTTTGTGCACGGGACTGGGTCTAAGTGACCATTATTATATTTGTAAATAGTTGTAAATAAAACGTGTGGTGGTATTTAACAACATGTCCGCCTGTCTGTGTCAGGGTCGGCTCCACAATATATATAATTTTTAATGTAGGTAGATCATTTTAAAAGTGACTCGCAAGCTGAAGAAGTGTGGGCACCCCAGTTCTATACCCTTTTGCAGCCAGGGACAATATACGGGTGGCTTCCCCAAACCTTTTTTGTGTGTTGAGACTGATTCTTTTACAGTGGCGTAGTCAGCAGGATTATGGCCTCCTTTCGTAACCGGAAGTGATGTCAATCTGGGCGCTGGTTCCAGAAGTGGCATCATTGATGTTAAATCAGGCAGGTTTTTTCTCGTATTTGGCTTGCAAAGATAACAGAGGTGGGTTTAGAGCACCCTGCCACCCACTGGCCTGGTGGGTAATTACCTCCACTTGGTCCACTCAGCTCCCTCCTAATTGCACATGTGTGACAGTGGTTAAAGTTCACAACTGAATAGTCTTTATACCAGAAAACTAAAAACAAAATACACTCCTTAAATTCACTGATGCTATCCAGTCTTGGATGACCCAGAAATGCCCAAGTTTGACCTTTTATTTCATTGTGATAGTGAAATAATGCATCGCACATTAACATACAATACTAATCCCTGACTAACATGGTGGCAACCGCACCATTAAATGGTAGCACCTGTGAAAACCAAGATGACATCAGACAAAACATTGGAAATGGATTCAGCAACCCCAGAGACACACAACTGACACATTTTAAATGTAGGAATAGCTTCTAGATAGAGATAAAAAAAATTAGAAACAAGACATAAACACAACAACAGCGTGTGGGATTTCAAATTGGGACACAAGGTCTGTAAGACAGCAGTGTTGACCATATCATGACACCAAACTTTTTAAGACAATTAATTGCAAATTTTAATATAGCACGTGAGTGAGCAGTCTCATCAAGAATGATTTGTCAAGAAGGCTATGCAGCAGGATGATAAATCTGGAAGCTGGTGTACAAAACACTTATTACATTTGGTTGAGTGGGCATTGAAACATCTGCACGATCAGATTATTCAAAAACTAGCTGTGCTACCCGTTGGATTGAAATCTAAGTAATCAACAAAGACCACAGTGTTAGCGTTTTGCAGTGCACCATCTATATCGGAATGTAGGGAAAAATGTGTTGAATTTGTCTTTCCAACAGATCGTGCAGCACAAACATTTGTAGTAATGCCTTTGATTACTGTTTGTGATGTGCCATCTGTTGGAGTGACAGAGACATTGCAATAGGAAATGGACACACAGACACTTTTATTAAGGTGGTTAAGCTGATCTCTGTCCTTCTAGCAGTTACTCTCTGTTGGATGTATACATCATTAAGGTTGGCAGTGCAGTGTGTCCATCTGATTGGTATGTCTCTGTTTGGTACAGAATTGATAAGACAGTGTTAATGTTTCTGATGCATCATTTGTTGGAGAAGAGACATAGCAACCACACAGACACACAGACACGTATCCTTTTATTAAGGTGGACTATTGCTTTTTCACCAGGGGCCTCATGTATAAACAGTGCGTACGCACAGAAATGTTGCGTAAGAACGTTTCCATGTTGAAATCGCGATGTATAAAACCTAAACTTGGCGTAAAGCTACGCACATTTCCACGGTACCTCATACCCTGTCGTACACAAGTTCTTCACTTGGTTTTTCAGACTGGCGGCACCCAGCGGCAAAGCAATGCTACTGTTCCTGTGTGGTTTATCTTTCTTTTTCAGATCCACATTACTGACGCGGCTTTATAAATCCACTGAAGTTAACCGCATATTGTTTATTAGTTTAAGGCATCTGATTGTAATTAACCTGTAATAATATAATGGTCCACAGAATGCTCAAACTATTCTAAATACAATAGCTACTTTAGCGTTGTTACTCTCATTGCACCTTCTTCTTCTTTCAGCTGCTCCCGTTAGGAGTTGCCACAGCGGATCATCTTTTTCCATATTACTCTCACTGCACCACTCGGAGCAGCTGATCGGAAAGAGAATTATCAATATACAGCATCAAGCACACGCTGCCTCAGCCATGCTTCCTATTTGAACTGCTCTCACATGGCAAAAGCTTCAAAACCTTTCCTGTACGTACCTCTTGGTTCAGAAAGAGTTTCATCCCAAGAGCTCTAAACGCACTCCGTCACTCCATCAACTGCTCCTTGTAGAACTGTTAGTACTTATTAGTACAATCACCTCACTGTAAACTTGCACTACAGTTATAATATCAAACAACCTGAGCCACTTTATAAAGCGTGTATTTACATATGATGACAATATTTTACAGATGAAATGCAGCAAAATATGTTTATTATATTATACAGATTAAACTTTAACTTCATTTAAATAATCTATATTGTTAATAATTAAAGGACATGGTGTGACTACGCTAGCAAGGATCTGGTGCTCCGTTCACGGATTATTCCTGCCTCGTGAAGGATAGAATAATTAAACATGTACTACGAAGATATTTCAATGTTCCTTAAAAGTTTTGAAGAATCGGCGTTATAAGCTTACAGATGGCTTAACGTCTATTACAGAGCTGATTGTGTGGCGATTGGTTACTTGGAGAATGAAAAGGAAGAACAGGAATTGGGGGTTAGTACGTTTGAGAGAGAGACAGTACTGCTGCAATACATTATTTCATCGAAGGTCGCACACAATCACTGCGCCACCATGTTCCCATGGTTAATAACGTGCTTTAACTCCTATCATCATGAAAATTATATCAAGTATACATCTCAGTATTTTAGTTATTCCAGAGCTGTAATATCATGAATGTAATGGATTCTGTGTCCTGTCGGAGGAAGAGAGCCGGTTTAAGAAGAACTAGTGATACACACACATAGAGCACATAGAAGATCACATACAAAACAAAGCATTTAACGTGCTACTTTACTTACGATGTGATTTGAGAAACTAGTAAATGAAATGATTTTAAGATGAAGTTTATGATGTTCTACTTTAATGACAAAATAAACTACGTGATTAAAGTGGACATTTCAAGATTAAAGTTGACATTTCGTGCTTTTTCCCCACTGTGTGCCTATTTTTTTTTTCTCTGTACCCTAATAAGCTTTCATATGACACTCAAGACGGTGGGGTACGATTCGCCTTTTCACGGCAACTTTGATATCTGACAACTTCTTTTTTGTTTCCGGCACTGTGCGACTTTGTGAACTTGAGCTTTCGAGTTTCTCCGACACTCTATGTCACTCGATCAACTTCCTTTTGTTGTTTATACCACTGTTTAAACCAACAAATTGTACTTTTTTCTTTGCCTTCACTTGGTATTCACTGAAATTCTTCTACTGTACAGTATTTTCCCCCGTGCTTTTCTCATTGTCTTTTCACTGAACGCTGAGTATAAGCACTATTTATATTGATTTACATTTTCAAAGAGGCGTAATTCTGGGAGGAGTTGGGCGTTACATAAAGCGCGTGCACGAGCGTTACTTTTCACGCTGATCGGGATTTATGTAGCGGAAGAACGTGGAAGTTGGAGTACGCACAGATTCCTGCATCTGGATTTTTCTGTGCTTAAGCACATTTCGGCTTTTGTGCTTACGTCATGTTATAGTGCGAATTCTACGCACGGCGTTATGCATGAGGCCCCTAGGTCTTTTGTCAAAGCATGCTTTTATAAACTATTTTACAAAATACACAATGCACTAAATTTGCATGGCATGTTGCAGGCAGATATGTACATAGGCATATCATTTTTGATCAGAGGCAAAGGCATTGACTTAAAATGGAATATAAAGGGTTTGGAGCACTGAAAGGTCCTGTATAGATTAGGTGCCCCGTGTGAAATTATTATGTGCCTTTGTTTTTATTAACAGCACCAAAAATAAAAATTTAGCCAGGTGATTGGTATTCATTACTGAGAAAATTGTCTAGATGGCAAGAGCGAAAATAAGACTACTGTGGCACATGCTGGGGATGCGGAAAGAACTAATGAAAGACAGAGAGAGAAAGAAAAACTCACAGCAGCAATTCAAGGGTGTCCGAACATGTGAGTGTACAGGTATGGACTATAAGTGCAAATAAGGCACCATACTGAAAAGAGTACAAAGAAGAAAAGTCAGAAGTTCATCTAACCTTCTCTATGGCAACAGATGGCATCAGACATATCTTTCCTGGCACATGTGCTACCCTTCTACACAACACAAAGGACAGACATATAATTCAAAAGCAAATATGGGCACCTGCCTCTTGGATTAAGAAAAGAGCTCAGGGATGTGTGTAGTAGCTATCACTGTCAGGTACTGGCCTTAGAATTTAACAAGCTTTATCTGTCTTGGGAAATCCACAGCTTTGGGTTTATGAGGTTATTCCCTTTTCCAAAGCCTGCTGAATCTCTAATCGGAAGGTGATTTTGAAAACAAAAAAATAGTAGAGAAGTCCTGATGTTGAGAGATGGAGAGAGAGAAGAAGAGAAAGGTGAAAGGGTGTGTGGTGCCAGTCTGGAAGTGGAAAAGTGGGGAAAGCAACGTCTCATAATACGTTTGGCAAAAACAAAAATGCATTACCAAAGAGATTCCACAGTTTTATGTTTTGCTATTTTTGTACTTTATTCTTATCTCTTAAATGACATTTGGTTTAAAGAACGGCTTTTTTAATAACTTCAGGCTTTTGATTGTATTATTGCATTTTGGTGAAGGGTCTGTGTAATGCAATCCTATTCCATGAGCCTTGATAAAAGAGTACATGAATGAGCCAAACGAGTGCTGACGTTTGTAATATGGACAATGTGTCCATATGTGACCCAGCATGGCAAAAAATGAAATGCATAATGGCACCCAGCGCTTGTCTTTTTTGGCCTTTACTACTCCTCCAATCAGTACATTTAAATAGTACCTGTTTGTCATTTCAGACAGCCTAGTGGATGCTAAAGGTCAGATTTTGGTCCCAGGGATTTACGATGATGTTGCACCACTAACTGAAGAGGAGAGGAAGCTCTATGAAAACATTCAGTTTGATCTCGAAGAACATAAAAATAACATAGGAGTGACACGTCTGGTCTATGATAAGAAGGTATGACCCTTAAAATCACAGCCTTGGATATGCCACTCTTGGCTGCCTGGGTGATTCACATGACAAGCCTGGGCTCCTGCCCTTCCAAAAAGCAAAACTTGATACTTATGCAGGTATGCTTAGTATTTCAATATGATGTTAAAAATATTAAATGCAATATAAAAACAAAAATAAAAATCAATTGGCTTATGTTCACCGCAAATAGCATTGGTACTTTCAAAACTACAAAACAACCCAAAGCATCTTACGCTTTTATCCAAAGCAATTTACACATCATGGTATAACCATTTGTGTGTTTCATCTAATGAAGCATTTGTAAATTACAGTAAGTGTCTTGATTAATGTAACATATGGAGGCAGTGGTGGGGTCTGAGCCAGAAGTGTTTCAGGTTTATAATCTCACAACATCATGTGGCAAATTTTAATTCAGTGTGAACACGTCTTTTCAATTGATTCCATACACAATACAAACAATGGAGTTGTGTGCAGCCAACATACACCATCTGTACAAACATTTTTTTTTTTGCAAAACATAAAGAAGAAATGATATTACTCAAGAAGCTAACTTTTCCTCAACAAAGTGCAAATAGTTGCTCTTTTAAAGACGGCTGCGTCATGATGTCACATGCATGCACACATATAGGTCATGGTTTGTCATAACAACACTTAATAAAATGAATACATACTGTGTGATAAATACAAATAGCTAAAGAAATTGATTGAAAAAGTGAAATAAAAATAAAATGCTTAAAAAAAACAAAACTTTTTTTAATGATTCACAGTATAGAATGCCGTCTTGGTCAAAGTCCAGGGAAACTGTAATTCCCGTCACTCTTCTCTTCCTCACTAGCTGCAGTTTATTTGTATTCGCAGTTTATTTTGTATAACTCTGCAGTGGGCTGGCACCCTGTCCGGGGTTTGTTTCCTGCCTTGTGCCCTGTGTTGGCTGGGATTGGCTCCAACAGACCCCCATGACCCTGTAATTAGGATATAGCGGGTTGGATAATGGATGGATGGATTTTGTATAACTGTCTTTACCACTTTAAAAATAATATAAACTAAAATATCATGCAGTGCAACATGCAAGGGAAAATACATTTTCATGGATTGTGGACCTGTGTTCTTCGTGCCTTTAGGAAGATGTTCTTATGCACTACTGGCGTTACCCATCTTTGTCAATCCATGGAATTCAGGGGGCTTTTGCTGACCCCGGATCAAAAACAGTTATTCCTAACAAAGTCATTGGGAAATTTTCTATGCGTCAAGTTCCAAACATGGACCCTGTGGTTGTGGAGAAGCAGGTAATATTTTATATTTTTAAACTACTTACATTCATTGCTGCCTGTAAAAGGTGCTACATTTATTTTGAGTGCTAATAACACTCAAGTGCTAACAGTCCAGACTGAAGCCTTGAGTCTGTGTAAGCACTGGCATCAGTGGACCTTAGCTGTCCTGGGTGCTTCATATGTTCATGGGCAGCCGAATGTCTTTATGTATGTATGTATGTATGTATGTATGTATGTATGTATGTATGTATGTATGTATGTATGTATGTATCTATCTATCTATCTATCTATCTATCTATCTATCTATCTATCTATCTATCTATCCTGCCGACTATACAAAAATGTATCTATCTATCTATCTATCTATCTATCTATCTATCTATCTATCTATCTATCTATCCTGCCGACTATACTAAAATTTTCTATCTATCTCTCTATCTATCTATCTATCTATCTATCTATCTATCTATCTATCTATCTATCTATCCTGCCGACTATACTAAAATTATCTATCTATCTATCTATCTCTATCTATCTATCCTGCCGACTATACTAAAATTATCTATCTATCTATCTATCTATCTATCCTGCCGACTATACTAAAATTATCGATCTATCTATCTATCTGAAAAGATGGTCTTGAGATTCCTCAGTTATGTGAAAGGCTCTTTTTCAAGCCGATTTGTTTGACTTCATCCATGCTTCAATGATGGTGGGTGAACTTGTGTAATGACTTGCTTTTTAATGGCGCTGGGTGGCATCATTACACATTCTTGAATCTTTCTTATTCAAGGTACCTGGCATTAACATCTTTTTACACTGTCTAAAAATGGTAACCTAACTTTCTGTAAGACTCTGGAATATAATCTGCTAAATCAGACATTCCAGTTAGTGATACATTATGAACACATGATTTAAAGGTATCTGCAAAAAAATATTTAAGTTTATGAAGATAAGAAATCTTAGCTTTATTTGCCTCAGTGGCATTGGCGCTTGTATGAAGATAAATGTTCTTAAAATGTTATACATCATGCAACTAATTAATAATTAGCAAAAGAATAACAAGACACCTGAAATAACTAGTTATCAACATTCTTTGACTACACTAATACTGAATCTAGCAGGATGTGTGTTGTTTTAATATTGCAGCCATACTAGAACCAATGTGTCCCTCCCCAATAACCACAGTAGAAATATAAAAAAACAAGAAATATGTTACAAAAGAAAGGGTAGTTTTAATTTGCTTTTAAATGCAGTTTTCATTCTTATAGCTACAAACAAGTGAAGGAAGCCTATAGGACAGTCCAATTGTTTTACAATGTTTCACTTGGGCCCACCTATCATTATATGTTCATCTTTAGGGGCAATTTCCTAGACACAGGGAGAAGTGGGCATCTCCAGTCTGTGCAGGGCATAGCGTAATAAGACTTTGACAGTTACTTATGTCTTTATGGGAGTCCTTGTTTCAAAAAAATAACTAGTGAAGCAAGAACACACTTTCTACTGACAACTTTCCAATACTTGAAATACATTTTCTGCTCACCAATATTCTATTTGGAATTTACTTTCATCTACTAGTACTGCACCGGTTAGAACTAACAATTCTAAATTCTTTATCCTTCTGCAATCTGCTAATAAATGTGGAACACTGCAGCTGCTTGTGGGCTCAATTAGTATTAGACATAGACTAATAGTTCTTTAGGAAGGCCTTGACAGGCTGTAGATTTCTTTTGTTTCCTTGTTATTTTGTACCTTTTCTCCTCAGTACCCTGCATCCATCTTTTATGATTACTTATGTGATAATAAAAGCTTTTCTTTCACATACTTTGGCTTCCTTGACATTTATCTGAGTTCTAACTCAAAAGTGCCTCTATGTTTATTAAGGATTGTTTTGAAGCTCTCTTTTTCCACTGTAGGTTGCAGAATATCTTCATGAGATTTTTGCAAAAAGAAATAGCAGCAACACCCTTAAAATCTCGATGCCTATTGCAGCAAAGGCATGGGTGGCAAATGTCGATGATCCCCAATTTGTGGCAGCCAGGAGAGCAATAAAGACAGGTACAATTCATATTTATATGCTGCCATATTTTCATATGTTTAGAATATCCAGGCTTAGCTTATTAATGAAATCAGGAGTTACCAGCAGACATTACCATAACCATTGCAAATGGTTCTGCTGTTCGTTCTTCAGAATAATTGCTTTTTTATAACTATATAAACAACAACAACAACATTTATTTATATGGCACATTTTCATACAAACAGTAGCTCAAAGTGCTTTACATATTAAAGAATAGAAAAATGAAAGACACAATTATAAAACAAAATAAATCAACATTAATTAACATTGAATAAGAGTAAGGTTCAATGGCCAGGGGGGACAGAAAAAACAAAAAAACTCCAGACGGCTGGAGAAAAAATAAAATCTGTAGGGATTCCAGGCCATGAGACCGCCCAGTCCCCTCTGGGCATTCTACCTAACATACATGAAACAGTCCACTTTGGATTTAGGATTCTCACGGAAGGGCTTGATGATGATGGTCACGTAGACTTCTGCCTTTTTATCCGTCCATCATTGTTGGAGCATCATGATGCTTTGAGTAGTTGGTGGTGGCGCAGGCCGGAAAAAGAAACAGAAAAGAGAGTAGGGGTCAGTACGGATTTTAGAGCCACCATTAATAGTTACTATGATGAATTGAACATACAGAGTATCAGGATTAAGTTAAATTAAGATTAAAATGAAGTTATAAAAAGGCCATGTTAAAGTAAAACTATAACTATAACTATATAAAGAATGGGTGTAAACTTCCTCGTGCGCTGCATTGGTCACACATTTTCAATGCTTTCAAACTTCAGCTTATCAGCTAATTCAATTCTGGCTGCTTTACTTATTTAGGTTTTCTGTTTGGCTCTGTTTTCACTCAGCCTACCTAGAGCTCAAATGACTAGATGGGAAAACACTAAACTTGAAACTTAAACCTGTTATGAAATGACGATATACTGATTCGTTTTTGAGCCAAATCGTGCAAGAGAAAGAGGCGCTCTAGAGCACAGGTGTCGAACTCCGCTCCTGGTTTTCGTTCTTACCCTCTTCTTCATTAGTGACCAGTTTTTGCTGCTAATTAACTTATTTTGCCTTAAGTTTTAATTAACTTGACTCGGGCCCCTTAGTTGTCTGTTTTTCCTTAATTAGCAGCCAAACAATAATGAGACACAAAACATGACCAACTCACCTGTGGCCATCATACAATATCTGAAGATAAAGAAAGGTGAAGGTCTCGGTAAAGTTGATCTGCTCAGGTCACCAAGACATTTTGACGCCGTTCTTAGAAAAAACTAATTAAATCAACAGTTTTGGAAATGTCTGCTGTGGCAGAATGAGTGCAGCAACAAGCCATGGAATTAAATAACAGGTTTATTTAACAGCAAGAATCGGCTTCTCATTAAGAGACTGGTTGGAGTGAAATTGGTTGGAGTTTGAAATCCCAATTTAACTGGTCATCTGTTGTCTCATTTTACGTCTCATTTCTGTTTGGCCGCCATTTAATGAAGAAAAGAATCAACTCAACAAGATGTTTAAAATGAAGGGAAAAGGAGTTAATTAGCAGTGAAAACTGTACTGATTAGGAAAAGGGTTAGAATGAAAACCTGTAGCCACTGCGGCCCACCAGGCCCGGAGCTCGACACCCCTACTCTAGATCAGTGTTTCCCAACCTCGGTCCTGGGGGCACACTGTGGCTGCAGGTTTTTGTTCCAGCCAAGCTTCTGTTTTTAATTGGACTCCTGGGCTAATTAAGTGATGTGTTATTTCCAAAGTTCTGTGTTTTGGGAACAATATAGAAATTACAAAACTTTGGTAAAAACAAAATATGTATATTAAAATGTGCCAAGCAGTTATATGGAAATAATGTATTTTTTTTCTTTTTAACAATATTTCAATCTTGATTTTCATTCTGCTTTTCTAGGTGTTCTAATTGTTTAATTAATCCATTATTTACTAATTAGTGGGTCTGACGCTAAAGTAGTTGCAGCCTTTGATCATTCAGTGTTGTCTGTCCGGGTGTCTGCTCTACTCATTTTTAATTGTCGTTAATAAGATACAACGAAGGGGAAAAACTGCACAGAGAAAGGGCAAAATACAGGGTGGTCCAGATCTAATTATGCAGATCCAGATCGTCTGGATGACTTTGATTTAGTGCGAAGATGATTCTTCATGTCGCCAGCTTGCACACTTCTCGATGGTCCGGGATTTTTTGGGTGATTTTCTATGTAATAAACGTTATAAGTTATAGCGTAATGAAAATTGCATAATTAGATCTGGACCACCCTATATAATGAAGTGAACAAAAGAGAGTTAAGCATTAAAATCTATATAGCAAAAGCAGAAATATCTCTAAATCTATACGAATAAAAGGCAAAGCCCTCACTGACTGACTGACTCACTGACTGACAGACTGACTGACTGACTCATCACTAATTCTCCAACTTCCCGTGTAGGTAGAAGGCTGAAATTTGGCAGGCTCATTCCTTACAGCTTACTTACAAAAGAGGCAGGTTTCATTTCGAAATTCTATGCATAACGGTCATAACTGGAACCTATTTACATATATACACTCACCTAAAGGATTATTAGGAACGCCATACTAATGCGGGGTTTGACCCCCTTTCGCCTTCAGAACTGCCTTAATTCTACGTGGCATTGATTCAACAAGGTGCTGAAAGCATTCTTTAGAAATGTTGGCCCATATTGATAGGCTAGCATCTTGCAGTTGATGGAGATTTGTGGGATGCACATCCAGGGCACGAAGCTCCCGTTCCACCACATCCCAAAGATGCTCTATTGGGTTGAGATCTGGTGACTTTGGGGGCCATTTTAGTACAGTGAACTCATTGTCATGTTCAAGAAACCAATTTGAAATGATTCGAGCTGCGTGACATGGTGCATTATCCTGCTGGAAGTAGCCACCAGAGGATGGGTACATGGTGGTTATGAAGGGATGGACATGGTCAGAAACAATGCTCAGGTAGCCTGTGGCATTTAAACGATGCCCAATTGGCACTAAGGGGCCTAAAGTGTGCCAAGAAAACATCCGCCACACCATTACACCACCACCACCAGCCTGCACAGTGGTAACAAGGCATGATGGATCCATGTTCTCATTCTGTTTACGCCAAATTCTGACTCTACCATTTGAATGTCTCAACAGAAATCGAGACTCATCAGACCAGGCAACATTTTTCCAGTCTTCAACTGTCCAATTTTGGTGAGCTCGTGCAAATTGTAGCCTCTTTTTCCTATTTGTAGTGGAGATGAGTGGTACCCGGTGGGGTCTTCTGCTGTTGTAGCCCATCCGCCTCAAGGTTGTGCGTGTTGTGGCTTCACAAATGCTTTGCTGCATACCTCGGTTGTAACGAGTGGTTATTTCAGTCAAAGTTGCTCTTCTATCAGCTTGAATCAGTTGGCCCATTCTCCTCTGACCTCAATCATCAGCAAGGCATTTTCGCCCACAGGACTGCCGCATACTGGATGTTTTTCCCTTTTTACACCATTCTTTGTAAACCCTAGAAATGGTTGTGCGTGAAAATCCCGGTAACTGAGCAGATTGTGGAATACTCAGAACGGCCCGTCTGGCACCAACAACCATGCCATGCTCAAAATTGCTTAAATCACCTTTCTTTCCCATTCTGACATTCAGTTTGGAGTTCAGGAGATTGTCTTGACCAGGACCACACCCCTAAATGCATTGAAGCAACTGCCATGTGATTGGTTGATTAGATAATTGCATTAATGAGAAATTGAACAGGTGTTCCTAATAATCCTTTAGGTGAGTGTATATACGGCCATAGCCTGCAGCTCGGTCGCCGCGTGAGGCGGAGTTTCGTCCCTCATCGTCACGCCTCTCACGTAATTAAGTGTCTGCCCATATAAGGCCGTCCGTCAGCATTACACAATTTAGAAGGTAGCAAAAGAATATGAAGCGAGTGACGCATACAAGCATATTCATAAGTGCAGGTACTGCGGAAACAAAGCACAGAGTAAACCTTAAGTTTAAATTAAGTTCATAGGCACACTGCCGCTGGTGTTTGTCATGCCTACGATGAATACGATATTCGCGAGATACAAGTTTAATGAGAAGACGCAGGGTATAAACGAGACTTTTGATCACTTTGTAACAGAGTTAAAATTGCTGGTGAAGGACTGTGCTTATGCAAACGAAGATGAGATGGTCAGGGATAGAATAGTGTTTGGCACAAACCCAGCGAAAGTGCGAGAGAAACTTTTAAGTGCCGGGACTGAGCTAATATTAAATAAAGCTGTGGACATTGCAAGATCGCACGAGATAGCACAACCACAGCTGAGAATCTTCGATGCATGTACTTCCAGCGGCTCATGGGAACTGACTGTGAACGCAGTACGCAGAGAACAAGCAAGACCTCCAAAGAGAGCTGAACAAAAAAACGCATTACACAATTGAGAAGGCAGCAAAAGAATATGAAGCGTGTGATGCATACAAGCATATTCATAAGTGCAGGTACTGTGGAAACAAAGCACACAGTGGAAAAAGTTAATGTCCAGCCAAAGGAAGACAGTGTAAAAAATGTGGTAAATTGAACCACTTTGCTAAAGTTTGCAGGACTGGGAAAGGTAAACCCGTGCATGCAGTGTGTGATGTCTCAGATAAAGAGGAAGACGAGCTGTTTATTGATGCAGTAAGAAAGGAACAACCCTATGAATCTGAACAAGCCTTTGTACACATATCAATAGGAAAGCAAGGTGTAAAGGTTAAGTTTAAATTAAGTTCATAGACACGCTGCCGCTAAATATTCGCAGACAAATCCACAACTTAATGCCGGGAATGCCTGTTAAACATCTTAGATTCACGAGTACCGATTTGAATGGTGAACACTTCGATGAATGAAACCTGTTATCGTTACAACGGTTGACAAACATGGAATATAACTTGAACACAACACATCCTCCAAATACGAACCTGATTGAAAGAAATAATGACAATCAAATCCTTGATGACAGCAACACTCATAACAGTCACAAAACAATTACACTGACAATCATGTTACGTTATTTTTAAAATGTTTCCTTTTCTTTTTCATAACTTCTTTAACACACTACTTCTCCGCTGCGAAGCGCGGGTATTTTGCTAGTGTCTTATAAATGTAAAAATCATGCTGCTGTACTTTTCTGAATGTAGAATAAAAGAAAAATAATACCAGCTAATTAAATGAGATCAGTGCTATCAGGTGTTGTCACTGATTAGGAATCTGGTTGGAACAAAAACCTGCAGCCACAGTGGGCCCCCAGGACCGAGGTTGGCAAACACTGCTCTAGAGGAACCCTCGGTAACAGTTTACATTAAGTGTCCATAATTACACTGTAACTACTATGTAATTACCTGTATAAGTACAGTGTAACTACGAGTTATTACTCCGTACTTGCTGTATAATATAAACTAACGCTATAGTTAATTACTCAGTTGTCATTGTTATTCCACAGTTTATATAATTACAATGTAACAATTTATCACTGATCCAAAAACAAGTGTACTTACATAGTTACGCTGTATCTGTACTTTCAAAATGTAATAAAAACATCAGGGTATGTAACTACAACTATGTAACAGATGTTCCATGGTCTGGGCAATTGTAATGGAGAATTGCAGTGATAAATGTATAGGTTTTCGATTATATTTCAAGACCTGTTTTAAATGGTGAGAACATCTTTGCAAAATGGTTTACTGCCACATCCCAGGGACATGTAGGTTGGGTTATGTGGCCATATGTGTAAGAGCGTGAGTGCTGGTATGTTTGTCAGTGGGCCTTGCAATGGGATGGCTCCCCATCCTGGGCTGTGTCCTGCCTTGTGCCTGGTGATGCTTGGAATGGCTCTGCGGCCCTGTGTACCTTGATTGAATGGTGCAAGTTTGGCAGTATTATGTTAGGGATGGGTATAATAGCCCAAAAAATTCAGCAATTAATAGTGTAACACAACTATAAGAATATGACAAATGTTTGTCAAGGAGGTGCCCCTCTAGATTTTAGGAAAAAGCGTTAATCATTTTGCAAAGGTGTTTTCACCATTTAGAAAAGATCTTGAAATATCATCGAAAACCTGTGCAGTTATCACTGCAATTCTCCATCAAAAATGCCCAGACCATGGAACATCTGTTACATAGTTGTAGTTACATGCCCTAATGTTTTTATTACATTTTGAAAGTACAGATACAATGTAACTATGTAAATACACTTGTTTTTGGATCAGTGATAAATTGTTTCATTGCAATTATATAAACTGTGTAATAACAATGACAACTGAGTAATTAACTATAACGTTACTTTTTTGTATTACACAGTAAGTATGGAGTAATAACTCACAGTTACACTGTATGTATACAGGTAATTACATAGTAGTTACAGTGTAATTATGGACACAATATAAAATGTTACCAAACCCCCAAATACCATCCATCCATCCATTATCCAACCCACTATATCCTAAATACAGGGTCATGGGGGTCTGCTGGAGTTATTCCCAGTCAACACAGGGTGCAAGGCACGAAACAAACCCTGGGCAGGGCGCACGCACACACACACCCACACACCAAGCACATACTGAATTGCCAATGCACCTAACCTGCATGTCTTTGGACTGTGGGAGGAAACCCACGCAGACACGGGGAGAACATGCAAACTCCACACAGGGACAACCCAGGAAACGAACCCGGGTCTCCTAACTGCGAGGCAGTAGGGCTACCACTGCACCACCATGCTGCCCCTCAAATACCATAATTATGCAATTAATTATGAATTCTTCTAATCAATTGCTATTGTAATGACCTATTTTATGATCAAAAAGATTAACATTAGAGTGGTAAATAATTACTGAAATGTTATAGAACAGTTCGAGTAACTTGTTTCCTAGAGCGCAAAGTCTAGTGACGCTCACGACCAAATTTTTAAATATGACTCACTGTTACAAAAATATGTAATAAACAAAATTGTGATTGGAAACTCTTAGACAATTTGAGTAAAACATTTTAAAAATGCTCTACCTTAAGTCTACATTTTGTACTCGTTTTTTTTCTGTTCTCTTGAGTGTAGCAGGTGGGAGTCTTCAAAAAGTATGGCAGCAGAGTTGATAGATAGATAGATACTTTATTAATCCCAAGGGGAAATGCACATAATCCAGCAGCAGCATACTGATACAAAAAACAATATTAAATTAAAGAGTAATAAAATGCATGTAAAAACAGACAATAACTTTGAATAATGTTAGCATTTACTCCCCCCGGTGGAACTGAAGAGTCGCATAGTGTAGGGTCTCCTCAGTATATCAGTGGAGCAGGACGGTGACGGCAGTCTGTCACTGAAGCTGCTCCTCTGTCTGGAGATGATCCTGTTCAGTGGATGCAGTGGATTCTCCATGATTGACAGGAGCCTGCTCAGCACCCATCACTCTGCCACGGATGTCAAACTGTCCAGCTCCGTGCCTACAATAGAGCCTGCCTTCCTCACCAGTTTGTCCAGGCGTGAGACGTCCTTATTCTTTATGCTGCCTTCCCAGCACACCACCACGTAGAAGAGAGCACTCGCCACAACCGTCTGGTAGAACATCTGTAGCATCTTATTGCAGATGTTGAAGGACGCCAACCTTCTAAGGAAGTATAGTCGGCTCTGTCCTCTCTTACATAGAGCATCAGTATTGGCAGTCCAGTCCAATTTGTCATCCAGCTGCACTCCCAGGTATTTATAGGTCTGTACCCTCTGCTCACAGTCACCTCTGATGATCACGGGGTCCATGAGGGGCCTGAGTCTCCTAAAATCCACCACCAGCTCCTTGGTTTTGCTGGTGTTCAGGTGTAAGTGGTTTGAGTCGCATCATTTAACAAAGTCTTTGATTAGGTTCCTATACTTCTCCTCCTGCCCTGATGCAGCCCACAATAGCAGTGTTGTCAGAGAACTTTTGCACGTGGCAGGACTCCGAGTTGTATTGGAAGTCTGATGTATACAGGCTGAACAGGACCGGAGAAAGTACAGTCCCCAGCAGTGCTCCTGTGTTGCTGACCACAATGTTAGACCTGCAGTTCCCAAGACGCCCATACTGAGGTCTGTCTGTAAAATAGTCCATGATCCATGCCACCAGGTATGAATCTACTCCCATCTCTGTCAGCTTGTCCCTAAGGAGCAGAGGTTTGATGGTGTTGAAGGCGCTAGAGAAGTCCAAAAACATAATTCTTACAGCACCACTGCCTCTGTCCAGGTGGAAGAGGGATCGGTGTAGCATATAGATGATGGCATCCTCCACTCCCACCTTCTCCTGGTATGCGAACTGCAGAGGGTTGAGGGGGTGGCGGACCTGTGGCCTCAGGTGGTGAAGCAGCAGCCGCTCCATGGTCTTGTGATGTCAGAGCGACAGGCCAGAAGTCATTCAGCTCACTAGGACGTGAAGCCTTTGGGACTGCGGTGATACAAGATGTTTTCCAAAGCCTCGGGACTCTCCCCTGTTCCAGGCTCAGGTTGAAGATACGCTGTAGATTTCTCCCCAGTTCCAACGCACAGGCCTTCAGCAGTCTTCTTGGCAAATCTTTGTCTTTTGCTGGCAGGTAGCCTTTTTAACCTTTCCTATTGGCTATGGGTTGACAGATGGCTATCCAAAGCCCCTTCCACTTGTTGCAAAAACCTGCAAACTTCCAGCTGCAACGTTTTCTGGAAAAATCTCTTCCTACTTCCTTATCTGTGATTTGCTCCCATCGAGTCTTTATCTTCCTTAGCTTTACTTTGGTTTAACTAATATGTTTTTTCTACACCACGCTAAATAAATATGCATACTGAATATATAGAGAAATGAAATGCTGATGGAGTTTAACAAAATATTTGTGCAATCCTTATACAACCCTGTCATTTTTTATTCCCTCCGAAAACAGTATTTGGGGTTGAGCCTGACATGATCAGAGAGGGATCAACCATTCCGATTGCTTGGAATTTCCAAGATGTTACAAAGAAAAGTATAATGATGCTGCCAATCGGTGGGGCAGATGATGGAGAGCATTCGGCAAAAGAGAAAATCAGCAGGTAAGCAAACCTGGAAAATTAAACCTAAGTAAACACTAAACCAACCATATAGCAAGACAGGAAGCACTAGGACTCTAAAGACTTGGACCTTCATCCTCTTGTATAGATATGATATCGGGAGCTCCACACACCCCTTTCCAGCGACCTCATTGCTATATGGTTGCGAGACATGGACACCATCCAGTGGCCTGAGATGAAGACTGGACTCCTTTGGTACTGTGTCTCTCTGGAAAATCCTTGGGTACCATTGGTTTGACTTTGTCGAATGAGCGGTTGCTCATGGAGTCCCGAATGAGGCACATTACCTGCATTGTGGAGGAGCATCAGTTACAGCACTACGGTCATGTGGTGCGTTTCCCCGAGGGTGATCCGGCTCATAAGATCCTCATTGTTGGGGACCCAAGTGGCTGGACCAGGCCAAGGGGTCGCTCACGTAACACCAGGCTGCAGCAGATAGAGGATCATTTCTGGAGGGTGGGACTGGACCATGTGTCTGCCTGGGGGGGTTGGCAAACAGGATCCCAAGTTGATTTGTTGTGTAGTGGGTGCGGCAACACACTGTACCAGTGCATGCTCCCCAACTTGACTTGAGACACTAAAGTAGTGATATAATTGGCAGGTAGAAGTCTCAAAACCCTAAATGTAGGTGACATTGGAAGGGACTGCCTGATCACTGAGTTTATTCTTGTACAGTAATAGGTACTTTACTCTGATTGGCCACTTGGTTCAGGCTACTTGCTCCTCCCACTGTTTTATCTCAAACTGATATTATTATATATGTAGACAATGTTGATTCAAGAAGGTGAGTGGTTCACCAGTTAGTTGTTTGTTAGAAATTCATTAAGACTATGAACAAGACTATAAACATTTAAGTGGCTTTGAAGATGGCTTTATAGTGGCCATCAAATGCACGTAGTTGCAGCTCTTCTTTGATATTCATGCATGGCAGTGTCATGGTGAATTGAGATTGGTTTACTGTCAAAGAACATTCAGCTAATGGCGGTTGTGTGGTCAGGAACAGACTTATGACAAGAGGGCAATGGAGGCTGACACAACTTGTTCCACTCATGTGACAGCGGAGTACAACTGAAGTACCAAAAAATGTCTATCAGAATGTACAGCCTTTGTGGACCTTGTAACACAGCGGTTCTCAAACTTTCGTATTTCATGCCCCCCCCCTTTTCTACCTGGAATAATTCTGCGCCCACTGCATAATATAAGATAGATGAGAACAACCCACAATACAACTAACAAAGGTATGATACTTGTGCGGTGTCGTGGTATCCTATCATTTTTACTTCCATAAGATTTGCATGTGTTCGGCTAACTTCGATGAAATATTTGCAATTTATTTTTTTAAAGTGCTTTAATAACTGTTAAAATGCCTTGTGTGGTTTTTGGTAGTAATTCTAATCCCAAAAAACAAAGAATAAATTATTTATTCTTATTTAATTATTTTTTTATGCAAAGAAACGATTAAATATGATTTAATTTTTAAAAATTTCGTAAACGAGAAACCGATGAAGTCAATCTGCGCGAGACAAATGTATTTTCGTCCGACAAATATTATACCGTTGTTAGTTGTATCATGAAAATAACCCAATACGCAGTAAATTATTTAACTTAATTTGGCAATATTGGCTACGCTGCCAATGTGGTGCAGTCGCGCCGCATTATCACCTGATCTACTGTTACCCGAATATTCGTGACAGACACCGATACGTCTCGAACTTTCTGGAGTGAAAATACGCGACTATAAAAGCAGCAGCAGCGGCGCCGCTTGTCAGTTAGTCATTAGATCTATGCCTTAGAAATGTTTTTTTTTAATTTTAGTTATAATGCATTCGTTGTGATTATATGCTTGCGAATTTAAATTTGAAATAAAAATGTCAAAAATTAATTTTGATGTCTTGTTCATTTATTCGACACCCCCCCTTTTACACCTTCAGCTCTAGTCCTGTCAGTGGATGAAATTACAGGAAAGGAACCTGGTAGGCTCTGGAGTTAATAAGAAAGAAAACTGCTAACGAAGGCCAGGAGATGAACGACGTACTGGGAATATGAAAAGAGTCAATTAAACAAAGAGGCAAGAGGTCATAACTGTGAGGCAGAAAGACATAAAGTTAGAAAATGAAGTTAAAAAATGGTCCTAACCTTAAAGAATTTTTGCAAGCTCCTTTTAGTTTCCTCTACTCTTAGAAACTATGAGTCAAAGAAAGGAATGAATAGTTAGGTAGGGAATAGAAAACCTGGACACTGTTTTATAGTGATGCCATCAGGAATCCAGAGATCCCATAACTAGTCACATGACTGCCAACTGTGCATGACAATGGTAAACATGATGTCAATTATGGAGAAACAGACTAATATAATCGTACCAAGAGCAATGCTTTATAAAAATAAAATCAAGATCGTGCACAGTAAGGTACAAAGGCATAAAATGATACTTTAGGACAGGGGTCCTCAATCCCAGTCCTGGAGAGCCGCAGTGGCTGCAGGTTTTTGTTCTGACCTAGTTTCTTAATTATAAAGCAATTCTTGCCAATAAAGCACTAACAAGCTATGAAATTAAATTAACTCTGCTATGTCAGGTCATTCTCATATCCTAGATTTTCTTTCCCTTTCTATCATGCAAATGATTTGAAGGCTAAAATGGACGAGTAATTCTCAGTCCTTCACTTTTTTCTCTTCATTTTTCTTCCAAGTATTTAATTAAACCCAATAGTACAGATAAATACACACAGGTGTAAATGTAAATAAGCTAAATGGAGAAATGTTGCTCTCTCTTGTCATTTGCATGTTATTGATAATAAGGAGCAATTAAAATAGCTATTTAAGACAAAATTAAGCAATAAGAGCTCAAAATCACTAAAGTGAAGCAGAAGTGTTACTTTAGCAATAAGTGCTTTTTATTAAGCAACTGGGTTGGAGCAAAAACCTGCAGCCACTACGGCTCTCCAGGACCGTGATTGAGGACCCCTGCTTTAGGACATTAAGATGTGATTATGACTATGACAAAGGAAAAAAAATGTAATTACAATGAGCTAAGGAAAATTGGAAACACAGTGCTGCACCTCATTAATTATGCTGAGGTCTGAGAAGAGTATGCTGAAAACCAAGAGGTTTTGGATCCATTCTGCAAATTGGCAACAGTGTAGGTATTCTGTGGTTGTGTTTTTCTAGCACAAATTGTGTCAAATGAAAGAAGCAGAGCTGCATATCTTTGCCAACTATCCATCTACTAATGAGGTATTTTGGGGATAATGCCACATGCCACAAGATTAGGGAAATCCCAGAACACATAAGTTAATGCAGCTGAATGCCGTGGCCTTCCCTGTCACTTGATTAAAGTTCAGTCCGGCAAAATGAAACTAAATATATGACTACTATACCTAATTTGTGTTAAATTTAGGACACATTGGAGTTTCTGTGCACCAGCATTGCTGTCTCTGCAATGTTGACCCTTTGTTTGGGATGTACTAATAGTAGATATGTGACGAGCCGGCTCATGGGTTGGTTCACTTTACAAAGTGGCCAGGTTTTGTATTCTTGTATTATAGATGCACTTGCAGCAGCAGCAACAACAACAACAATATTTATTTCTATAGCGCATATTCATACAAGTGATGTAGCTCAAAGTGCTTTACAAGATGAAGAAAGACAAAAAAAGACAAAATATAAAAATAAAATTAGGCAATACTAATTAACATAGAATAACAGTAAGGTCCAATGCCCAGGGAGGACAGAAAAAACAAAAAAAAATCTGCAGGGGTCCCAGGCCACGAGACCACCCACTGGGTATTCTACCTAACATCAATGAGCTCAAACAGTCCTCATGCTTTTCAGGCTTCACATGGAAGAATTTGATGATGATGGTCATGTGGACCTCTGGCCTTCAATCCATCAATGTAGGGACATCACGGTGCTTTGATCAGGTGGTGGTGGCGCAGATCGCAACCACAGAAAAGCGGAATAAAAAAGCAGAGAAACTAGTGGTTTGTACGGATCACAGAGCCACCATGATTGATAATGATGATTAAATGCATATACAGAACATCATGGTTAAACTAAAATGAAGCTACGAGAAAGCCATGTTAAAGTAATGAGTTTTTAGCAGTTTTTTAAAGTGCTCCACCGTATTAGCCTGGCGAATTTCTATCGGTAAGCGATTCCAGGTTTTAGGTGCATAACAGCAGCACCTTCCTTTAAGTTTAGGTCTTGGAATTCTAAGCAGACACTCATTTGAAGATCTAAGGTTACAGTTAGGAGTGTAAGGTGAGAGACATTCTGAAATATATGATGGAGCAGATTATTTAAGGCTTTGTAAACCATAAGCAGGATTTTAAAGTCAATTCTAAATGTCACGGGTAACCAGTGTAGTGACATCAGAACTGGTGTGATGTGCTCGGATTTTCTTTTCCTAGTTAAGATTCTGGCAGCTCCATTCTGCACTCGTTGTAATCGATTGACGTCTTTTTTTTGGGGTGGTCCTGAGAGGAGTGTGTTACAGTCATCTAGCCGACTGAAAACAAAAGTGTGAACTCATTTCTCAGCATCTTGCAAACTTATAAGGGATCTAAATTTTGCTATATTTCTTAAGTGAAAAAATGCTGATAGTAATCTGATTAATATGTGATTTAAAATTTAGGTCAGAGTCAATAATTACTCCTAAATTCTTGACCTAATGAAACTGTTTAAAAGCAAAGAGACTACTAAAATAGTTGTTTTTTTTTAGAAATCTTTTGTCATAGCTTTTTAAAGCAAATAAGCCAGTGCAATTATTCTTATTCTTGTATGATGTCTTTGTTTTAGGTCCAACTACATTGAAGGAACAAAGCTGTTTGCAGCCTTCTTTTATGAACTTGCTCAGCTTCGCTGAAAACTTGGTAACCCTTCAAACATACACATGGGCAATTAATGTTATTAATATGCATTATTATAATCTGCTTTAAAAACTTAAAAATCTGTCTTATTTAAAGTTGTACAGAAAAGTTTTCATTTACTGCACTTTTTTTCCATTTATTCAAAATTTTGATTCACCAGGGGAGAAAGGGGTATAACACTGGCAGTACCTCACCAAAGAACATGCACAGATCTTTTAACAAAAAATCTTCTTTTATGTAGAAAAAATAGAAACCCCATGTTTGTTATTTACTTTTGTGAATTATCTAAATGTGCAATGGGAAGTACACAGCCACTCTATTGAAAATTCAGTATCAACTTCTGTTTAGGCAGAAATTTGAATGAAAGTTGCCCAATTCTCTCTGGTGTTAATTTTTCATTTTCAAGACGATTCAAATAGATGGCTTTAATGACTTTAGATAGTGTAGCATAGTGGTTAAGACTTTGGACTTTGAGCCCTGAGGTTATCAGTTCAAATCCATTACTGACACTGTATGACCATAAAAAGGTCCCTTCACCAGCCTGTGCTGCAATTACAGAAACAAAAGTCAGGTCAGGTCAGGTTGGGTGGCATGCACTGGTACAGCACATTGCTGCACCCAACACACGATGAAACAGTTTGGGATCCTCGTTGGCAACCCCCCAGGCAGACACACGGTCCAGTCCAACCCTCTGGAAATGACCCTCTATCTGCCACAGCCAGGTGTTACGTGGGTATCCCCTTGGCCTAGTCCAGGCTGCTTGGGTCCCCAATAATGTCACATCACCCTTGGGGAATCGTGCCATATGGCTGTAGTGCTGTAACTGATGCTCCCCCACAATGTAGGTAATGTGCCTCATTCGGGACTCCATGATCACCCACTCATTCAACACAAAGTCAAACCAGCGGTTTCTCCGAAGAGACACAGTACCGAAGGAGTCCAGTCTTTGTCTCAGCTCACTGGATAGCATCCATCTCTCGCAACCATATAAGTAAGACAAGAAGCACCAGGACTCTAAAGACTTTTGCATATATATTTGGAGCGCCACACACCCCTTACCAGTGACCTCATGACTCCCCCAATCCGTCTACTGTCCTCATAGAAAGAGTCACCAGACAAATAAAACTAATGTAACCAATTCTGTCTAAAATGCAGTTAAGTTTCCTTGGATAAAGGCATTACCCAAATAATATGTAATATTAATAAACACAGTAATAATACGGAGTAATTAAGCACAGTGCAAAACCTGGGCTGATGCAAGGATGTGGTGATCCTTGTAGGCATAAAAACCTCAAACACTTCCAACAGGCGCACTCCCTCATTCAGTCCTGGACTCTCTTATCCACTCACTCATGTCACACCTGATAATTTTGTATATTTTCCTCTTTTACTCCTGATGGCAAAACAGTTTCCCAAAACACGTTAGTCAAATGCTGGGGCAGGCGTGCGCACACAGACCGCTGGTACAGCTAATCGATTCTCCTGCTGCTTGATGTAACATAAGTTAACCGTAAAAAATAAAGAAAAAAAGGGCAAAAGCCAGTTATCTAGAAATGAATGTAAAAAGTAAGGAACTCTGCGAGCATTGCCCTGTAAAGTTGTGTAAGCAAAACTGTGTGCACTATTACGTTATACTAAACTCAAGGCTTCATTATCCGCACATTACGATAATTCAGTATTTCTCTGACACTATAAAGCTTTGTGCCTTGTGGTGGACTGGCACCTTACATAGGGTTTGTTCCTGCCTTGCGCCCTGTGCTGGCTGAGATTGGCTCCAGCAGACCCCTGTGACCCTGTGTTAGGATATAGCGGGTTGCACAATGACTGACTGGCTATGAAGCTTCAGACCCGCTCTCTGCCATGATCCAAAGCTGCTAACTATTTAACCTTGAGACTTAAACACATATTTTAACTCACCATTGACCACATGTTTCAAAAGTGTTATGGTTCATATAGTTGATGTACAATTAGCCATAAACACACCATACCCGAAAACTAACAACTGGGCATCAATCAATGCCATTACATATCTTGAATTGGATTCTGCTGTGTATGAAAGCTATTGAGCCACCACAAGTCTATTTGGGCTACATATTTAGCTACACTGTGATGGGCTGGCGCCCTGCTCGGGGTTTGTTTCCTGCCTTGCGCCCTGTGTTGGCTGGGATTGGCTCCAGCAGACCCCCGTGACCCTGCAGTTAGGATATAGCGGGTTGGATAATGGATGGATGGATAATAATATCTATGATGGATGGGTGGATGGATGGATATTTAGCTACATGACATTGTAAAGTGCTGTTAAACAGCTTGAATTTAATTTACTGTACAAATATATGTAATTACATTCTATTATCATTGCTATTTTTGAATATGACTTGTTTAAGAAATATTTAATAAACAAAAATGTTTCAACTGACTCTCTGCTGATGTAACTAAATTTTTTTAAATGCTCCAACTTTAAAAATAGTTTTAAGTCCTGAACACACCTAAATATCATGCCATTCCTACATTTTATAATTAGTTTATATACTTTATATTGGTTATTCCTGGAATTTACCTGTTGTTTGTCTGTTAATGATAAATATTTTCTTAGATTTTTCAAGTGAGAGACAGCACAATGGCACAGTGGTAGCGCTGCTGCCTCGCAGAAAGGACACCAGGGTTTGCATTCTGGGTTCTCCCTCCATGGACTTTGCATGCTCTGTCTATGTCCTCATGGGTTTCCTTCCATTGTCCAAAGACATGCAGGTTAGGTGAACTGGTGGCATTAAATTGGCCCTAGTTTGTGTTTGAGGGTGTGTGTGTGTGTGTGTTTGTTCACCCTGCATCAGACTGGCAACCCTGTCCTGGGTTTGTTCCAGTCTTGCCCCCTAATGCTAACATGGATATTCTCCAGTGCCCCCCATGTCCTGGGTTATAAAATAACATGATATTTTTCAAGAGTGAAAGACAGAAGTTTGGAGGTGAGTAGTTTTACTCACTAATTATATCACTGGAGAGAATGTGACGTGTTATATGTTGATTAGCACTTGTAAACCAGAATTTCACTGTGCTCTGTGCATTTGACAGTAATGACCCTATAAACTTTTACCTTTTTTTCTCAGTTCTTGTGTGCAGAAGATGCCTTCTGAATAAGTGGCCACCTAAAGACAAATTTTGTGACTTTTCGCTATTTATTTCTCCAATTTTTTTAGATCAAGGTAAACAAGTGAATGTTCCTGAAACACTGCAGGAAAAATATATACTACTAGCCAACCCGCGGTGTACCATACGCCACATAATCAGGCCGGTTTTTTAATGATTTTTAAGCACAGGGAGAAAAATAACATTTGAAAAATCGGTAATGTAATAAATCAGCAAGAAAAGCAACATTGTAACAGTGCACGGAACGAACCAACACACAATCGTCCGTGACTGAAAACTGGCGGACCGCCCTCGCGCCTTCTCTTGCCAGACGGAGGGATGGGGGTGCACGGCGCGGAGTGTGGAATGGGAGGAGAGGAGAAGGACGTCCATTCAGCTCCGTCCGTCATGCTAGTCTGCTCATTTCTCGTTCAGTATGCACTGCCTGCTCATGTGCCTACCTCTAACTCGTCACTTGAGTCGTCGTCTTTACACAGTCCAGATGTACCTGTGACTGACTGTAGACGTTTCATTGCTCTGTGTGATTTTGGCTGCTTTTCTATATATAATTCACCAAGACACCCGATCACATTAGTAGCGAGGTGGGAGGGGAGTTTGTACAAAGGGTTGGGACGCAACCAGTGGGAGCGTATGAGTCGCACTTAGTGGGAATTCCACGGTTTGCAGCCTGAATGGGGTTCAACAGCTTACCCACTCCTCTCTGTGCCGGGTAGACACACGCTCAATCTCATGCATAATTATTTATTGAATGCTAAACACTTCTGGAAAGACACGGTTGTCTAAAAAGGGAGGGTGTGAGAATACAACAGTAAGTGAATTAAAAGATGGAACTCTGGAGAGAGCAAAATGCAACACAATAGTGAACCCGCGGCATAACAAACGCTGCATAATTATTTATTGATGGTTGAACACTTCTGGAAAGACACAGTTGTCTAAAAAGGGAGGGTTTGATGATACAACAGAAAGTGAATGAAAAGATGGAACTCTAGACTTTTCATTGCTCTGTGCGGTTTTGTCTGCCTTTCTATATATAATCCACCAAGACACCCGACCACGGTAGTAGTGAGGTGGGAGGGGGGTGTGAACAAAGTGCAGGAGCATCTAAGAAGACGCATGTTTGTCACGGATGCGAATTGCTGTATGTAGCGTGTAAAACAGTTTGCTATGGTGCACGCGGCCGTGCGTCGTAACCGAAAACTCGGTTTTTAAAGACTGCGTGCTTCATTGTGTTTTAACCTCGGTTGTAAAGGAATGTTTTAAGGACCCCATGGGATACCCCTCGGTTTTGGCTGCTTTTCTATATATAATCCACCAAGATACCCGACCATGGTAGTAGCGAGGTGAGAAGGGCGCGTGTACAAAGGGTAGGGACGTAATGAGTGGGAGCGTATGAGTCACACTTAGTGGGAATTCCACGGCTTGCAGCCCAAATGGGGTTCAATGGCTTACCCACGCCTCTCTGCGCTAGGTAGACACACGGCCAATCTCATGCATAATTATTCATTGAATGATAAACACTTCTGGAAAGACACGGATGTCTAAAGTGGGTTGGTGTGAGAATACAACCGTAAGTGAATGAAAAGATGGAACTCTGGAGAGAGCAAAATACAACACAATAGTGAACCCACGGCATAACAAACGGCGCGTGGATGAAACGTGCATGTGGACTCTTAGCACAGATAAAAGAGACTAACTGGGTAGTTGGTGAGATTTTGCATCCGGGCAAATGGGCAGGCAGTGTGAATGCCTAGAGAGCAAGGGTAGACGTCAGCCGGTGAAAAAGGAGTGTTGGTGGGCAGGAAAACGTCTTCCGTGTTCCTGCAGGAGCATCTAAGAAGACGCATGTTTGTCGCGGATGCGAATTGCTGTATGTAGCGTGTAAAACAGTTTGCTATGGTGCACGCGGCCGTGTGTCGTAACCGAAAACTCGGTTTTTAAAGACTGCTTACTTCATTGTGTTTTAACCTCAGTTGTAAAGGATTGTTTTAAGGATCCCATGGGATACCCCTCGCAAACCGTTTCACACGCTGCATATGGCGATTGACCTCCGTGAGAAACATGCCTCTATGAACAGTCAACGTAGCTCAGAGGTGCATGACATTCACATGACATTAACCTCACCTGCACTGCATGTGGCCTCTACGACAGGCGAATATAAATGACGCCATTTTTTCTGTGTTGTCGCGTCTGAGTTGGTGGGCGTGACTCTGCGAGTTGTCGTCGTAGCCAATGGTCTTGGAGTTGGTGGGCGTGGCTCCTTCCTGCGTGCGCCATAGGTGTCTCACTTGTCGGTGGCTTAGTGAATCCACGTCCCTTCCGGCGTGCTTTCCATGGTTGTCTTGCCTTAGTGAATTATATATATAGATCCTTTTAATGCCTTTAATGTAAGAAAAAAAATGTGTTTAATATTAAGGAATTTTTAATTAATGTACTTGCTATTTTGAGAATAAAATAATAGTATTTTTAAAATTTTGTTCAAAGAGAAGGCTGGGCCAGTGTCACCATTAAGGTGAATTAGGCATTTGTCTAGCGTGCACATCATCTTGAGGTTCCGGGTTTGCTACCGAACAGTCAGTTGGTGCACTAAAAACCTTTCCTTAGGGCGCAAAATAACCGAGCACCGGCACTGAGAGTAGGTGAGATGTTTTATTTAATATTATTGGTGAGTGACATTTCTCTAGTGTTCTTCACTCTTTTTTCTGCCATCAATGAGTGCTTTGGGCAGGCTTACAAACATACAGTTTCCTTGTAAACTAAAGGTTAGGTACACTTTATTAAACTTCATGCACTTCACAAAGACAATACGTGTCGACTTGCTGAACCTATGTCAATCTTCTTGGCTACTGTAATCAACTTGACTTGTTTTTTTTCATTAGGCGTACCTTTGTGTTTCACTATTGATACGGTACTGAGTTCAGTAATGTGTCATTTTTTAATAAGTCAAGGCTGGTCTAATACTAAAGGAGGTTATCTAAAGGTTCAGAGTCTTTGCTCAATGGGACTGTAAAGCTAGAATCTTTGGAGAACTGAGATATTTCATCAACAGAGAGATAAGGTAGTTTTATTATTTAAGGCAATACTATATACCCATACTGTTTAAGTGATGGCAACCCAGTTCGTGCTGTTAATTCATTCTAAGATATGTGACAAATGTGTCTGGTGGACTTTGTATTAGATTTCACAAGGTGAAGAATAAATGACACACTTTGGGTGTGGTCAGAGTATTAAACTGAACAGCCAGCAATCATATATTGTATCTAATATATAAAGCTGAATGTGTGTTTGGCCAATATGCAGACTCACACTGTTGAACCTGTCTTGGCTAAATTTTGCACAGAATCTCTGTTTGTACAAGGGGAAGACTAAAGATTATGTTTCGGTCCCAAATATTTCCCTTTGAGGAACTGCAGTTTATTAGGGAGGTGCCCCCAGGGGGCATTTTTTGGACTTGGCACAGGTATACAAATTTGTTCCCAGTGGGTAGCGCTGCTGTCTCGCAGTTAGGAGACCCGGGTTCACTTCCCGGGTCATCCCTGTGTGGAGTTTGCCTGTTCTCCCTGTGTCTGCGTGGGTTTCCTCCCACAGTCCAGAGATTGCAGGTTAGGTGCATTGGCGATTCTAAATTGTCCCTAGTGTGTGCTTGGAGTGTGGGTGTGTGTGTGTGCCCTGCCTGGGGTTTGTTTCCTGCCTTGTGCCCTGTGTTGGCTGGGATTGGCTCCAGCAGACCCCCGTGACCCTGTAGTTAGGATATAATGGGTTGGATAATGGATGGATGGAAATGTTAGAAAGGGTCGACCAAAGGTGTTCATAAAAGGCAACCTGGAAACAAACAAGGTACTGTAAGTCCACAATGCAGCAATTAAAAATCAAAAAACAGCAGGGGAAAGTCAAAAATCAGAAAATTACTTCCCAAACACTTAATGCTGATCTACAGGACCTGATCAACTGCCTGGACTTAAATAAGCAGCAGAGGATGGTCCATCGGCAGTATGTCATGGTGGCCGCACTCCCTGATGCCTTTTTTTTTATATGCACAGGGCACATAATTAAATATGCAAAACATAAAAAATAGACAATACAATATTCCGAATGTAACGTAAAATATAATCAATGATCTTAATAAAAAAAAAAATACAATCAAAGAAAAAAAGTAAAATTAAACTACTTGGCTTAAGAATGACAGAAGAAGGAGTACAAATCATGTTTAAAAATGATTATCATTAAATGGGTTATTTTTTTTGTGTACTGTATTACTTATTGTAGCTATCCCTCCTTTCTGTGCTTTATTCTTATCATAAACACACCATTTATTTCTTTAACTTCCTAAACATTTTTTGAGTACCAAGGTGGCTTACAAGCACCCTCTCTCATTCACAGCATGTATAATGTATATAAATGCCTTTCAAGAAGTGGGGTACCAGGCTTCTAAATTGTATGTACTGTATAATATACTAAGGTCAGTCCATCTCTCGCACAAACACTTGCAAACTGCTGGGGCTAGAATCTTGATTCTGGTCTTAATCAAAAGCCTTTGACCTGATACATTGTGGAAATACAAAAAAAATCTAATGTAGCAGCAAACTTGGCAAAGTGATCTGTGCTGAAGTGTTTGTCATGGTAAAGTGATCAAAAAAATGACATGGCAGAAAGAAAAAGAAGGGCAGTGACATCTGCTGAGTGTCAAGCTAATCACAGAAGCCAATTATGTGTGTGATGAAGAAAACAGTAATAGGAAAAGAGAGTGGCGCCATCTGCTGAATGTCAAGGACATCACAGAAGGTGATGAAATGACAAAGACTGAGAAAAACTAAGCAGATAAGATAGATAGATACTTTATTAATCCCAAGGGGAAATTCACATACTCCAGCAGCAGCATACTGATAAAAAACAATAAAAACAATATTAAATTAAAGAGTGATAAAAATGCAGGTAAAACAAACAATAACTTTGTATAATGTTAACGTTTAACATTTACCCCCCTGGGTGGAATTGAAGAGTCGCATGGTGTGGGTCTCCTCAGTCTGTCAGTGGAGCAGGACGGTGACGGCAGTCTGTCGCTGAAGCTGCTCCTCTGCCTGGAGATGATCCTGTTCAGTGGATGCAGTGGATTCTCCATGATTGACAGGAGCCTGCTCAGCGCACGTCGCTCTGCCACAGATGTCAAACTGTCCAGCTCCATGCCTACAAAAGAGCCTGCCTTCCTCACCAGTATGGCCAGGTATGAGGCGTCCCTCTTCTTTATGCTGCCTCCCCAGCACACCACCACGTAGAAGAGGGCGCTCGCCACAACCGTTTGATAGAACATCTGCAAAATCTTATTGTAGATGTTGAAGGACGCCAGCCTTCTAAGGAAGTATAGTCCGCTCTGTCCTCTCTTGCACAGAGCATCAGTATTGGCAGTCCAGTCCAATTTATCATCCAGCTGCACTCCCAGGTATTTATAGGTCTGCACCCTCTGCACACAGTCACCTCTTATGATCACGACGTCCATGAGGGGCCTGGTCCTCCTAAAATCCACCACCAGCTCCTTGGTTTTGATGGTGTTCAGGTGTGTAAAAGATGCTGAAACACAAAGGCAAGGAAGAAATGATCCTGAATATAGCCTGAATTGTTATGGAAATTCAAAAATATATGGGGCATTGCAACCTCGTGTCTACTTTACTGGTGGTAAGCAGGTCACAGAAACTGATTATGTGATGAAGAAAACCAAAAGAGGAAGAAGAAGAATAAGGAGTGGCGTCATCTGCTGAATGTCAAGTGCATCACAGAAGGCAATTAGGTGACAAAGACGGAGAAAGAGTAAGTAGCCAAGATGCTGAGACACACAGGCAAGCAAGAAGTAATTCTGAATACTACCTGATATGTGCTGGAAATTCAAAACGTTTTAGGGCATGGCAACCTGGTGGCCATTTTACTTGTGGGCTGAAACATTTATTGTAATAAAAGCATGTTCCCTATGCCCATCTTTTGATAATCTCTCAAGAAACGTGGCATTTATACAATATAAAAGAATGTATTTTTGTATAGCCCCAAATCACACAAGAAGTGCTGCAATGGGCTTTAACAGGCCCTGCCTCTTGACAGCCACCCAGCCTTGACTCTCTAAGAGAACAAGGAAAAACTCCCAATAAAAAAACCCTTGCAAGGAAAAAATGGAAGAAACCTTGGGAAAGGCAGTTCAAAGAAAGACCCCTTTCCCGGTAGGTTGGGTGTGCAGTGGGTGTCAAAAAGAAGGGGGTCAATACAATACACAAAACAGAACAAATCCTCAATACAGTATAAAAATACAAATTTTACAAGTATGGAGCAGAATTTAACAGTAGATGATTTTACATAATAAGGGCAGAGTGGTGGCTCTGAGGCTAAGAATCTGTGCTGGTATCCTGAAGGTTGCCGGTTCGAATCCCCGTCACTGCCAAAAGAGATCCTACTCTGCTGGGCCCTTGAGCAAGACCCTTAACCTGTAATTGCTCCAGGGGCTCTGTACAATGGCTGACCCTGCGGGGTATGCAAAAACTAACAAATTCCTAATACAAGAAATTGTATAAGGTGAAATAAAGAACCAAACAAATAATATGATTTGTGTTATCACATAATATGATTTGTGTTAAGCATTCAAAATCAAGTGTAAGTATTATGTTTATTGGTCATCGAAGGTAATGAGGAACTCCATAATAGGAAGAAGGAAAATGAACATCACACATAAGCATCATGCACTTCACAGAAAGTGCTTAAGATAGAGGAGCTGAACAGCAGGCAGACGTAAATGCTCAGAGGTATGCAAGACATAATGCAGAATGCATGAATGAGAATAAGAGAGAAATGCCTGATAATAAACAAGCACTGCTTTGGAATGTTACATCACCAATGTGATCACAGTGAAATTGCAGCTTTTTATAGTGAAAACAATGTTGAGCTGTCTGTATAAGAACCACCTTTATTTTAGGATTGTTGGTCTGTGTGTTCACTAATCAGATCTAAAAGACTATCATAAGTGCAATAAAGTGAGACAGAAAAAGACCCCTTCATCTTCTCTGATAACATTTTAGAATCTAAAAAGCATGCAGTTGGACTGTCTGGGAATAGTTGTATAGTGGTATTCATTGGTAATCATTACCATTCCTTAAAACAAAAGAATGCTGCAGAGTGCATGGAAGTATGATGACCCAGTCTACATGTGTTTTGTAGATTCAGAAAAGGCATATAACGATGTCCCTCAACGTGTTTTGTGGAAGGTGCCACTGTACAGGAATATGGAGTCACTCTAGTGTGCTATTCATTCCCTGTATGAATGCAGTGAGCGTTGTGTCCGAATGCGTGGTGTTAAGTCAAATTCATTCACTGTGGGTGTCAGATTCCTTTAAGGCTGTTTATTGTCACTACTACTGTGTGTGGTTTTTATGGAAAGGATATTAGGGTGCAGATGTGAGGGTGTCCAGTTGTTGCTTTATGTGGATGATGTTGTACAAATATATATGCTCAACCAGTCAAAGGTTTGAGAGCACATCAGCTGTTCCAGTTTTACTTAAAATTTAAATTATATATATATATATATACTATAAATACCTGGGAGTGCAGCTGGATGATAAACTGGACTGCCAATACTGATGCTCTATGCAAGAGAGGACAGAACCGACTATACTTTCTTAGAAGGCTGGCGTCCTTCAACATCTGCAATAAGATGCTACAGATGTTCTATCAGACGTCTGTGGCGAGCGACCTCTTCTATGCGGTGGTGTGCTGGGAAGGCAGCATAAAAAAGGAGGACGCCTCATGCCTGGACAAACTGGTAAGGAAGGCAGGCTCTATTGTAGGCACAGAGCTGGACAGTTTGACATCTGTGGCAGAGCGGCAGGCGCTGAGCAGACTCCTGTCAATCATGGAGAATTAACTGCATCTACTGAACAGGATCATCTCCACACAGAGGAGCAGCTTAAGCGACAGACTGCTGTCACCGTCCTGCTCCACTGACAGACTGAGGAGATCGTTCCTCTCCCACACTATGTGACTCTTCAATTCCACCGGGGGGATTTGGGGGTAAACATTAACATTATATAATGATATTGTCTGTTATACCTGCATTGTTTAACTTGCACTGCATTTTTACCACCCTTTAATTAATATTGTTTTTATCAGTATGCTGCTGCTGGAGTATGTGAATTTCCCCTTGGGGATTAATAAAGTATCTATCTATCTATCTATCTATCTATCTATCTATCTATCTATCTATCTATCTATCTATCTATCTATCTATCTATCTATCTATCTATTATAATAAAAAAATCTTGGGTCGAGACGTGATCTTCTTGGAAGACACTTCAACGTCCTGCGAGACAAGGCAGTGAGACAATAGGACAGCTGCTCTACAGGCTTTTAAATGTTTGATGTACAGCATGACAAGCAGAACATGCAACTCACCAGCAGCAAGACCGCAGCTGATCCGTCTGCATTTCCTTAGCGTGCATTCAGCCCCCATCCCCTTCACAACGTGAGTAGCAGAGATGCGAATTGGCTGGCACGTATTAGGCCTGGGATTGGGTGAGTGAAGCAAGCATTTGCCCCCTAGTCTGTCTATCTATCTATCTATCTATCTATCTATCTATCTATCTATCTATCTATCTATCTATCTATCTATCTATCTATCTATCTATCTATCTATCTAATCAGTTGAAATGCAATGTATGACCTAAAATGTTGAAAAGGTAAGCAGTATACTGCCAGAGATTTAAATTTAAAGTTTAGGTTAGCAAAAACTGAAAAAAAAGAAATATCAGAATATTACAAATGCGCTATCTTCAGGGAACAACTAATAGGTTACAACCTTCAAATGTTCTGCAGCAATTAAAGTAAATGAAGCCTTGAAAGTTGAAGCAAACTAATTTGCACAGGTGTTCCGACTTATGCTGATTACTTAAAAAATCTCTGTCATTCTTAAAGCAGAGTTGGAACAACCTGGGTTATTACACCCTATGAAGTACGACTTGGACAATATTCCAGTGATAATGTCAAGAAAATGAGCATGATTACCCTTATGAATATAGGCCTTTCATTTAGAGAAATTGCAAAAAAAAATCAAAGCGTCAGTGAGTCTGGTGGTGTCCTACACAATCCAAAGGCAACTGGAAACTGGAAGAGGCACTGATAGGAAGAGATCTGGCAAACCCAAAGTCACAACCCAATTAGAAGACAAGTTTCTGAGGGTCATCAGCTTGTGAGATAGGACCAATGAATCAAAATCTGAAATCTTTGGTTCATCGTGCAAGGTGCTTGTTGGTGACAGGATGGTTCCTCAGTGTGTGACGCCAGCTGTCAAACATGGAAGAGGAAGTGTGATGGACTGGGGTTCTTTTGCTGGAGGTAGAGTTGATGACTTGCACAGAGTGACTGGCATTCTGAATCAAAAGGGTTACCACTGTTTGGCTGTTATTTCACCAAAAGGTGTCTACTTTGATTAATCAGAAATAAGAATAATATTTAGTACACTTAATGACTGTTCGTCTTATTTTTTTTGCCATTGTTTATTTGTTCTATGCCTTGATTTCATGAAACATTAAGACATAAAAGCATTTCCATAAAAACTGAAAAAACTGAGGTGGTCTCTCTCTCTCTCTCTATATATATATATATAGTGGCCTCTAGATGGTGCTATAGCCACGCTAACCCAACACTGACAGACACTGGAGGCACAAGTACAAAAAGCAGACGTGATTTATTTACAGTTCAGTGACCCCAACAGCCCAAACACACACTTTTCCTCTTTTCTTCTTTCCTTGTCTCTCACTCTCTTTCTTTATCTCTCAGTTCTTCTTTCTCTCTTTCTCCTCCATTCCTCCTCAGCAAGCTTTGTCTCCCACCTCTCGACTCGGCTCCCTGAGTGGTGTCTGCTGACCTTCTTATATAAGGCACCCGAAGTGCTCCTGGTATCTGATGACATAATTCTGGTAGCACTTCCGGGTGTGGCAGAAGAGCTGCTCTCCAGGGCTTGGCAGCAGTTGTAGCACCCTCTGGTGACGCCCAACAGGGCTGTACCAAACTCCAACTCCCATGAAGCCCTGTGGGAGTCCAAGCCACCGCTGCAACCCAGGGGCACTGCCATCTAGTGTTCTGGGGAGGTAATGTTCTAGTCACACTTGCTCCTCTGGTCTTCTTAGCCTGGAGGTGTCCCAGCCGACCAAGGGCCCTGGCTATTCGCCACTATATATAAATATATATATATATATACAGTATATACTAGCTACATGTGATCTTTGGGACAAAAACCACACACAAAGACTCCCTAGTCAGTGAAGTGTGCTCGGACAGATTGTATCTTGTCCAAGATGGACGTGTAATTGAGTGCAGCTGTGGTATAAATTGAGCGGGAGAGGCTGGAACCTGTCTTAGGTAAACGTATGGTAGCTTGTTTTCTGAACGAGAATTGAGGTGCATGCAAGCACTTAAAAAAATTAAAAGTGCATGCATGCACAATCTCACCAATTGCAGGTCACACTTATGTACACTTCTACATCATCTGTAGAATTCACACCAACTCCAGTGGCTGTGGTTGAGCGTGAGCAGAGCAGACTGCTCCGTACACACACACACACATCTTTTATATTAAGCACTGAGGTGCATGCAAGTGTTAAAAAAATTTAAAAGTGCATATGCCATCTAGTAGCTGTGGTTAAGCGTGAGCAGAGTGGACAGTTTCATACACACAAACACACACAGGTCTTTTGTATATACATATATCTAATATATGTCTAATGTATATATGTCTTATATATATATGTTATTAAATATTTGTTATATATGTTATTAAATATTACATGGGCAAACAATGCATATGGGCAGTATGGTGGCACAGTGGTAGCGCTGCTGCCTCACAGTAAGGAGACCTGGATTCGCTTCCCAGGTCCTCCCTGCGTGGAGTTTGCATGTTCTCCCCGTGTCTCCATGGGTTTCCTCCCATAGTCCAAAGTCATGCAGGTTTGGAGTATTAGCGATCCTAAATTGTCCCTAGTGTGAGCTTGGTGTGTGGGTGTGTGTGCTCTTCGGTGGGCTGGCGCCCTGCCCGGGGTTTGTTCCTGCCTTTTGCCCAGTGGTGGCTAGGATTGGCTCCAGCAAACCCCCGTGACCCTGTGTTAGGATATTGTGGGTTGGACAATGACAGGCTGACAAGCAATACATATAGGCATAGAAACGTCTGGCTTGGATAACATTGCGCCGCTGCTGTCAATAATAGATTGTAGGTGGCAGTAAGATAGTCGGACCTGTCCATTTGTAAATTTAAAGGTTTCATCATTTGAATATAGCCAAGTCCATCTTACGGCGTCAAAAAAAGGCATATTTAATGGTATCTTGGTTAAAAAATGAAAACAAGGCATCTCTCGTGTACCAAGACTGTATACTGGTAATGTATACAGTATATTCCAGTTACCATCAGAAATGACATTGAGGATGTATGTTAACTGCTTTGTTATGACTATTTTAACAATGTTTTAAACCTCAACAAGTATATGAAAACCTGTTATGGTTAATTATTTTTGTTAAAGTTTTAAATAAATAAGAATACAAAATAACAGACGAACTAATTGTAACGTGTATTCTATACTCCCGAAGTTTACCCACGATTTGCGAAAAGTTAAAGACTCCATTTCCCATGAAAGCCTGTTCCCCTTTTTCATTTAACCGCATTGATTTCAATGTAAATTCTGTGATATTGGAGTTCTGTAATTGAATACGCTACGCACACTTGACACACACACACACACAGATTAACTAAATGCCATGAGATTAATTTAACCCATCAAAACAAACGTTCGTCCCTGGAGCTCATTTCGTTTATTACCGCTGTCGCGGTAGGACGGAACCGGAAGTTGCGGTGCGAACTGTTTTGCCCGCCATCAGCGGAGTAGTGACGCAGGACTCCGTCTACGGCACGCCACTTGTGACTAAGATCATAGCGAGCGGACTGAGGAAACATCGCCATTTCGGTGAGTATCATATTATTACAGCATGTCTGTTACATATGAATGCATTTGTCTATACTTGTAAGAGAACTCAGAAGGTTCTATTTCATGAAAGGGTTTGACGTTTAACTTGCTTGTGCCACCGCTTTCCACTAAGGCTTTTTGGGCCTCTCTGCTGCCGTCGTTTTCTGGGCCAGTCTTTTAGGCCTACGCCTTCTCGTTTGTGGATTGGATGGCTTGGTATTAGGGGAAAAGAGATTCGAGTTTTTATTGGTTGAGTCTGTGTCACTCAAACAGGTTATGCTGGGGGTTTTGAGGTGTGAAGACCTTAACCGGAGTGGTTCAGAGGAAGCCGCTTTTGGATATCTGATCGTACGAACCTGGAATAAATTTAGAACTTTTGTAGTAGTTTCAGTGAGCCTTCGGGTGGAAAAGAAAACGTGGCGTCCGTGGCACCGTCCGTGTACAGCTCGCCAGTTTGCGGTGCTATTTGGTTATAAAGATAGAGACTGATATACTTCACGAATTCAACGCATATTTAGGGTTTAGGTGTATCCAAACTTGGAATCGGATGTAGATCTGTGTAGTTAAATAAACATGATAGAGTAACGTTCTGTCATCCGAAAATATTAATTTACTAGAGATGAGGTAATTAGAGAAAAATATCGTTTGCTAAAGAGTAGCGCATGCGTACTTGTTTGCTACCAGTCTCGAATCAACAGTTTTCTGTGAAACTGCTTTCTGAAATTAAAACGCTAACAGAATCTAGGCTTTAGTTACCCTTTAATTATGAAGTTGATGGCTGCTGTTCTCGGTAGCTTATCGCTGGTTTCACGCATCACGTGATCGTTCGGTTTCGGACAAGCTAAAATTATAAGTTAGAAAATGTGGAATCAGCCTTATGTCTGAAATCTATAGCGTCAGTGAAAAGCATTTACTTCCTGCAGTTTTCTTACATTATTGTATAATCTGCCGTTTGGATTATATACTGTAGTTATTTTTATTTGCATTGAACTCAAATGTAATTGAAGTGTATCCGTGACGTCACATATAAGTACAACATTAAAAAGTGCCCAAAATATATGAAAGTGACATGAAATAATCAAAACACTTTAGACATCGTGAATTTGTGTATTGTCTTTAATTCGCTAACCCCCGGACTTTATTCGACAGTTAAAATATCATCTTCCAGATTCTGCTCACATATAAATAAAAACAAGGCACTATCAGTACCCATAAGTGTTTACACCCTATTTAGCCAACGTTTATGTAGAAGTCTAGCCACGAGATCTGTGCTGTAATCTGCTTTAAGAGGAACAGTAATTCAGGGGATTTCGGACATCAAAATAAACGGGAAGGTAGAAAGGATGATAGGAGAAAAATTGGAGGTCATCACAATATTTAGGTTTATTTGATTGGCTGATGCTTTTATCCAAATTGACTTATAAAAGAAGTCAACATAATCGAATACGCATAAGTCTAGGGGGACTGTTTGGGAAAGAGTGTTACAGGACAGGGTTATAAAACTGATCTATACAAGTGGGAGAGAGAGCTCAGAACAAAATACAGGATTGTTACAATTTCTTCCTTACAAAAAAATCTACAGCTATTATCAGACAGAAATTCACCAAAGAAGAGAGCCTTCAAACATTTCTTAAATATACATTTCTTAAACATCCACTACACAGAGCCAGTGTAACAATCAGAAAAAGGGAGTGATGTGCCCATCTCACAAGGTTTAACAGCAGACGTGCTGCTGCAGTTGAAATCATCTATAGTGGCTTGGTGACACATACTGGTACTTCTGCCAGCTGAGAGTTGCAAGACCAAAGCCTGGACCAGGAATTATGCTGCATACTGTACCAGACCTAGTTTGATCTTGTTGATGTTGTATATAGTGAAACTGCATTGTAATTTGTAATGACTACTGCTGCCCATCATCCCCATTGTGTATGGTCACAAAGTCTTTTACGTTATCAGCTCCTTTCATCCTAATGTGGTAAGAACCTGTAGGGGGGCCGTATTTGTCTGAATTCATCATAATGTATAATGCCTTTTACAATAACAACCTCTTTCCCTTTAGCCATTTACAACATAATAGACATTTTGGCAAAGGGATAGTGTTGTGTTATATTACAGTATTATATCATTATAAAAATGTGTATATTTTTGTAGTTCTTGCACACAAGTAATAGGTTGCACTTTTTTATTCATGATTATCTATCTATCTATCTATCTATCTATCTATCTATCTATCTATCTATCTATCTATCTATCTATCTATCTATCTATCGAATAGCCCATCCATGAGTGTTTCCCTTATGATAATCCTCAGCCAGCTTTGCACATGAGAACTGTTATCTTTTGTCATTTTTTAGCAGACGACTTCAAGCTTTATCAAGCTGCAGCTTTCATATTCGGCCACAAGCTCTTAATTACCAGCTATGAGCTTTGCCTGGGTTGCTTCAAAATGTTCACTAGTTGGAAGTGTCTTTGGCTGAATGCTTTCTGTATTTCCTCTCAAGATTTATATGTATACTATTGCATTTTTCTTCAAACTCTCAGAATGATGCTGCCTCTGCTGGACATGATAACCAGTTATTCTGTATGTAGCAGTTTTTGTGTAACATGCCACCGTTAGGCATGTGACAAAAACTAAGTGACTAGAATTATAGAGTTCCACAGACTTTACTTGCCAGGAAGAATTTATTTTAAATCTTAGTTTTATTAGAACATTCAGCCACTCGCTTTTATCTGTCCTCTTCAATTACTGTATCATCCCTTGAGAAAGGGGTTGGACACATTAAGAACCATCTGTGTTGCTTTAATTGGGGCGTGAAGGGAGGCATCTTGTTAGTACAGCACTGCTTTCTTTTTCTCTGCTTCTTCTCTCTGCCATCTCAGAATGGGGCTGATGGTGTGGGTTGGAGATTTTTCTTTTTTCACTTATTGATGGTTGTCATTTTCTCATTTGTTTGTTTCCTTTTTTTTTTTTTTTTTATAAATTTTCACACAATCATAGTGAGTCAGAGGCAGTTGGTAACACGCTTCTAGGATTTTCATTCACATAATGTGATATGCCCAGCAACATACTCCTGGCAGTGTGCAAGTCATTCCAGTACAATCAAACAGGGACAAGCACAAGTGTGCTGGGAGGTCACCATTCAGTTGGTAAATTAGACCTCTTCAGCGATTTTGTCAGGTGTTTAAACTGACATATCCAGCTACAAAATCAGCAACTGCGGTCAGCAAGTCTGACATACCACGAGAAGTCACATAATGTGATACTAGCTTAACAGTTGTGGAATTATTTGCTGTTTTGAAGCTTTGTTTAACATGAACCTTGCTTAGTAAGTTTTAATTTTAGAAATCTGAGTGTTACACTGATTGTGTTGTAGTTGTAGAAACTTTAGAGGAATGTGAAGTTGACTTTTTTTTCTCAGTAGACTGATTAACAAGCTAACAACATATAGCATCTTTCAACTCCTTCCTGGTACCAAATTTAAGTTTGGGATGGATCCTGCTGATGCATGTTGATCATCTTGTGTTTTGTTGCAATGCTCACTTTTGCTGTGATGTAAGAATTGATGATTTGAAGGTTAGACTGTCCTATTTGCTTCCCCCTCAGCTTTTAATTTGTCTGTATTTGCCTATATCATTCCTTGTACATTGGTTTCTGTTGTGGTTAATCAGGTTGGTCAACTCATTATACAGTTGATCTTTATGATTGGTTTGTTATCATGGATTAATAATACACTGGGCTGTAGAATTCAAAGTCAAAAGTCAAAGTCAAAGTGAACTTTATTGTCATCTCAACCATATACAAGTATACAGATAGACGAAATTGCGAAGCTCAGGGTCCACAGTGTAACAACATGATGTGCAAATAGTAAATTAAAAATAGAATAAAAATTTTAAAATTTATAATTAAAACACAAACAAACAAGACAAGACATTGTGCAAAGATAGGACAAACAAGTAGCAGCAATATTGATGTGTAAGATATGTAATATAATAAGTAAATAAATAATAAATAATAGATATAGATAATACAGAAATTATCAGTGTATGATAATAGTTGTTTAAGACGTGTGTAAACAATGACAGGTCAGAATGTTTCATAAATCCTTAGAGGTCAGTATGAGATTTTCAGTTCTTTGCAGGATAGTGGTTTTCATGTATAAAAGTTCTGTTTTGTAGAGGAGGTTGAGGCCGTGTGGAAGGTCCCAGGGGGCAGCCTGGTGTTAAGGAGTCTAACAGCTTGGGGGTAAAACTCTCCTGCAGCCTCGCAGATTTGGCTTTGATGCTGCAATATCTTCTCTTGGATGGCAGAAGTGTGAAAAGTCCATGTGAGGGGTGTAAGGGGTCCTGCACAATGCTGCAGGCCTTGCGGACACAGCGTTTGTAAAATATGTCTTGTAGTGAAGGGAGAGGCACCCCAATAATGTTCTCTGCTGTCTTCACTATCCTTTGCAGGCGCTTGCGGTCGGATATGTTGCAGTTGCCATACCAGACAGTGATGCAGCTGGTCAGGACACTCTCTATGATGCCTCTGTAGAACATGGTGAGGATGGAAGGGGAAGACGTGCTTGATTCAGCCGCCTCAGGAAGTGTAGTCTCTGCTGGGCTTTCTTGATTAGTGATGAGGTGTTATGTGTCCACGTAAGTTCCTCAGTTAAGTGCACACCGAGGAACTTGGTACTCCTAACAATCTCCACATCTAAACCGTTGATGCTGAGCGGGATGTGGGCAGGACGTGATTTTCTGAAGTCCACGATTATCTCTTTTGTTTTGTCGACATTGAGAGATAGATTGTTGTCTTCACACCATGCGGACAGCCATTTCACCTCATCTCTGTATGCTCTTTCATCATCCCTGCTTATCAGTCCCAGCACCGTCGTATCATCCGCAAACTTGATGATGTGATTGGTGTTGTGCGTGGCTGTGCAGTCGTGAGTCAGCAGGGTGAAGAGCAGTGGACTAAGCACACAGCCCTGCGGTGCTCCAGTGCTCAGTGTGATGATGCTGGAAGTGTTGTAGCCCATCCGAACTGACTGGGGCCTCTCTGTCAAGAAGTCCAGGATCCAATTGCAGAGGGTGGTGTTTAGGCCCAACCTGCTCAGTTTTACAACCAGCTTTGGAGGGATGATTGTGTTGAAGGCAGAGCTAAAGTCTATGAATAGCATCCTGACATATGTGTCTTTTTTATCCAGATGTGTCAGGGAGATGTGAAGGGCAGAGCATATGGCATCCTCAGTTGACCTGTTTGAGCGGTATGCAAACTGAAGAGGGTCAAGGGAGGCAGGGAGATTAGTCTTTATGTGTGACATGACTAACCTTTCGAAGCACTTCATTATGATTGGTGTGAGTGCAACTGGTCGGTAGTCATTCAGGCATGTCACTGATGACTTCTTTGGCACTGGTATGATGGTGGTCGACTTGAAGCATGTTGGGACTGACGACTGGCTCAGAGATGTGTTGAAGATGTCTGTGAGGACACCAGCCAGTTGACTTGCACATTCTTTGAGCAAAGCTTTATCTGAAAAGAGGCCTGTATGTAATATGTTAGACTTCAACAAATGTCAATGAACCACTGCTCTGAATCTTTTTCTCTGGGCTACTTATAAAGCCAGAGGGAGGACCTTGCAGTTATGACATCATGGTGGCCTTCCTTTCTGTGTCTTCACCCATGAAGTGAATGTAATAGCTGCTCATTTATGGGAACAAAGTGTCATTAACAAATAATAATAAAACAGTAATTCAAGATTAACAAAAATAGAAAATACACATAAATCCAGGATGTAACAAAACAAAAACAAGTTCATCGTATGTGATGACTCAGTTCCTCAAGCCGACTAAGTGCCTCCAGGGATGTTAAGAAGAGAAAAAAAAGAAGACAGAAAAGACGTAGTAATAGAAAAAAAAAAATAAAGCAATTAGTATGATTAATTAAAAATATGAAGAAACACTTACCTGTGCTGTTAGGTAGGGATGCCTTTAAAATTTGTAGTACACTACAAGAAACACTGGGATCATGCTTTGGATAGTGTTTGTGAGGCCACATGTGCAATATTAAGTGTAGCTTTAGCAGAAGAACATAACTGCACTCACTACCTGTAGAAGAAATGCAGAGATGAGCTAATAGACGTATTCAAGGCTGCCTTGTTATGGAATATTTTAGAGACATTTTAATCCTTTATGTGTTGGTAAACTGAGAATAAAAGGGGGGTATGACAGCACTGTTTCAGATTATGAAGGGAAATAGGCAGGCCACATTTTACTTTAATTTCTTTGACAAGGACCAATGGATGTAAATAGAAGCTAGTTAATGGTAATGTTGTATAAATCACTGATGGTTCCTTGCACAGAAAACATAAGATACACTTAAAATAAATGTATACTATATCCTGGCTTTCATAATCATTACAAAAGAAAAGAACAGGATTCCAGTTTATAATCGATACATAATTCATGGACAATAAAAAAATAAATCCTGTGGAACAGAAAAAATAGATTCCCTAAATCAATGATTTAACTGCAGTTTATATTTAGTTTAGCAGAATTTAGCTGCAAAAAGGCATAAAACACAACGTTTGAACTATAGCCAGATTCGGATTTCTGACTCAGCCTGGGTGTGGCCATAAATCTGTAAATATGCAGTTTATTATAATGTGCTTCAGATGTACAGGGTTGCTACTCGCACTTGGTGCTAGTCTTGATAGGGAGGAGGAGGAGGAGTTTGGAGCATGCGCTGATAAGATGGCAATTAATTGTCTGACAGAAGACGGTTAAGAATTTATACAATAGCTGGAATTATCTAAATTAATACAATTTAAATTGGAAAAATGATCACGGGAGTGCTTGGGCATCCAGATTCTGGTCAAATCCAGATATACTGTAGATAGATCTGCAAATATCTAATTAAGTCACCATGAGCTGTAAACACTCACCATCAATATCATTTATATATTTTTTAAAAACTTTGTTAACTCCAATTCTGTAATGGAAATCACCCAGAAAATGTTAGAACTCTTTAAATTTAAGAAGTCCCTTGCTTTAGTGCTTAATGAGCCATAGTGATCTATTCTTGAAGCCATTGCCACACATTGCTGCTCCGGGCCATTATAAAGTAATTATTTTTCTTTCATACCTAATTTTCTCAGTGTTAAGAAGGGCTGCTATAAGGGAAAATGGCAGCAGATAAGTACAACCTATTTTTATACAAATAAACACATCTTTCAGCCATGTTACAAGAATGACACGGCCAACCTTTTCAAGGTAAAGGCTTCTGTATGTGTATAGTTCTATCTTGTCTGGTAAAAAAAAAATGTTGATTGCATCATCTATATCTATAAAAGTAATGATTATAAAGAATGCTTTCCTTTCAAAAGATCCAATATTCTATACAAAAAGAGATCTGTAAAATCTCTTGTCTACATAACAGTAATTACCTTTAAAGATGAATTTTGAAAATCAATATTGCATATTATAAGCAATGTGACCTTTTTTTTCCTTTTTCATAATGCAATCATTAGCTGGGTCTCCTTCAGAAAAAGTGACATTTACCTGCCAAGTGCACAACTATCTTGTCTCTGTTTCGGTATTTTGTTAGCAAACAGCAGATCCTGTTTTGCATGGAACCTAAAAAATGACTTGTTGGTACACAAGGGAAAACAGAAAATAGTGGCAGTGGAAGTTTCCAATAAAATGATTCAAGTAATTAGTGTAGCAAGGGGAGTGATTGCAGAAAAAGGCCTTCTGACTTCTAGCAAGAAGTTGTTGATGCATGCAGTTATTTTCAGTAGCAAAAAGTGAAATACACATTTTTAAACATCTTTATCTTTTGTGAAATATTAAAACCCTAATCAAAGTGCAGAAAGGGAATGACAGATAATGCACACATCCATCACAGCTTATACAATCTCGTGGTAGAATGTTGATTAATATTGAGAGCACCAGTTCTCAATATCTTGTTGTCAAAAGGACACTGTCCCTTTAAAAGTGCCTATTCCTTTTTATTAATTCTAAATATATGTTAATAATGTCCTGTATGTTAGTTTTTTTTCTGCTTGTGTGTGTTATTTTCTTCTTATAATTAAAAATAAGAATTGATTAATATACTTCTTTAGACCTCTTTTCACTGCACCTCCAATAGTTATCTATTAAAATGATAACTTGTATACTCCCTCTGTTCTCAGTATTGTTTTGTTTCTTGTTGTCTGACTTTCTGATACTTATGAGTCCTAAGATATTTTCATCTGGCATTTACAAAGGAACAGTGTACTTAACTTTGATGGATAGAGAGTGAAAAAGGTAATGCTAATACCCTGCTTTCTTCTGTCACCCAATGAATTTGTATTTGTGTATTGACTCTTAATGTGAAATGGTATTTTTGGATGGAAATGCTCACTAATTAATATTCTAAACATAAGCTGATTTACCTTAAGGCTAGATTTTGATAGACATCATGGGAGCATGTCATTCCAGTAGAGGGCTAAATAGCAGTCCTAGTGTTTCTGTGACCTCATAGTTCCCTGAGATGCCTTCTTGGAGTTATGAAATAATACTTTAATGCATTTTGTCTTTCCCTCTTTGTTACATAAATAATTACAGAGTTACATAAAATGGCCAATATGTAGCCTTTTTTTGGGTTGTGGCCTTATTTGAGCATAGTAAGTTTTTTTTTTTTTGAGTATAAGCTGTGTGTCATGCGGCTGGGGGTGGTACCCAGCCGGGAGGACCGGAGGAGGGCTTGTGTCTCCTCCAGACCACAAGGGGATGACCGTCCTGGCTGTGTTGGGGCCCACGGGTAGAGGGCTTAGAAGCCCAAACCTGTTGGGGCCCGTGGTCACCGCCAGGGGGCGCCCTAATGCCTTGGGAGCCCTGGACCTCAGTACTTCCGCCAGACCAGGAAGTGCTGGGGGGGAAGAGAAGCAGGGACACCTGGAGTGCTTCTGGGGATACAGCTGGCACTTCCGCCGGAGATTGCCGGGAAGCACCTGGGGCACATCCAGGTTTCCCTGCTTCTCTTCCCCCCCCAGCACTTCCTGGTCTGGCAGAAGTACTGAGGTCCAGGGCTTCCAAGGCATTGGGGCGCCCCCTGGCGTGACCACGGGCCCCGTCAGGTTTGGGCTTCCAAGCCCTCTAACCGTGGCCCCCAACACAGCCAGGGCGGTCGTCCCCTCGTGGTCTGGAGGAGGCACAAGCCCTCCTCTGGTCCTCCTGGGCGTCCCGTCTGGGTACCATCCCCAGCCGCGTGCCACAGCGGTTTTGGATAAAGTATTCACTACACTCTCAGAATTGCTGCAGTTTTCCAAGTGATACCTTAACTGCAAGGATGCTGCTGACTCTACTAATACTTGCCAGGCTACCAAAAATACAATGATGCTGGAAATTGTTCAAAATTTATTGTATTGTAATGACAGTTTATCTTTGGGTTTCATAAGGAACATTGCATGTATTGATTGCCAGAAACATTCTGAGCGTTGACCCAGCTTTGAGCTCTGGTTGCTTGCACTAACATTGTCTCTTAACTTTTACATTTCAGTTCTGTCTTAATTCCCACGACCCTGCAGTGATAAGTAAGGTTCAGGAAATTAACAAAGATAAGCTGTTGTAGCAGGCATTATCATAAAAATTGACTGTAATTTATAGAAAAGGGTATTATAGTGAATTAAACAAGCTTTACTTACAGGCAAGTTGTTTACCACCAACAACTTTAAATTGCATTTTAGTGCATCATCTTTGTCTTTGGTCTACTTTTCCTGGTGATGGTCATAGTGACAACCTAACCTGGACAAACTGGGAAATCTTATCCTCGGCAACTTCTTACAGCTCTTCCAGGGGATACCTCAGGTACTCCCAGCCAAATAGAGACATATATTTACATCCAGTATATTCATTGGTCTTCTCCTAGTGGGCTGTGCCTGACAACACCTCCCTCATTCAGCGTGTCCAGTGGGCAGCCTAACTGCTTGTCCAAACAATCTCTACGGTTTCTTCTCAATCCAGAAAAGCATAAGTTCTTCTACAAAGTCCTCGAGTGTTGCTGAGCACCTCAACCTGTCATGGAGATCTAGATAAGAACATAATTAGCTGGTTAAGTTTGCAGATGATACTGAATTAGGTGGAAGGGCAACAACAATCAGCTAGTATCATACAAACTTAAGCAGATTTGGGACAATGAATTTTAATGTAGGTACATGTAAGGAGCAGAAATGTTAGATTTGAATATACAATGCGAGTTCAAAAAAATTTGAAAGTGCCCCTTATGATAAGGACATAGGAGTCATAGTGGACTTTTCACTATCAACATCAAAACAGTGTACTGAAGCAATCAACAAGGGTGTTTACATCAAAATTACAAAAACAATCAAGGAGGATAATACGGTTTTAGGTTATATAGCATGATGTGTGGAGAACAAGTCATGGGAGGTTATGCTTAAGTTTTATAATATTAGCGAAGCTTTGCGTGGGGTACTGTGTACTGTTTGGATCTCTGTATTACAAAAAAAATGACACTCCAGCAGACCCCCATGACCCTGTAGCTAGGATTTAGCGGGTTGGATAATGGATGGATGGATGACAATAGTGATAGAGAAAGACCTGAGAAGCATAACTAGTCTGATTCTGGAACTGAGAGGTATGAAGTATGAGAACAGATTGAAGGAGTTTAATCAGATGGAGATTAAGAGCTGACATGAGTGAAGTGTTTAAACATGTGAAAGGAGTGAATACAGTGGATACTAGCTGTTACTTTAAAATGAAATTTGAACACAGTTGGAAACTTGTTAAGGACAGATTTTCCACAAATCTCAGAAGGTTTTTCTTCATGCTTTTCCTCTCAATTTTTCAGCCATTACTAAAAGTTCATGACCATAGGTGAGCAGGAAGATTTTGACTGACAGGTATGTTAAAAGCTTTGTCTGAATATTTACCACCTGCTTCTTCACTAAAGTCAGCTACAACATCTGCAAAACCACTTACACTGCACTGGTAGTATTGCACTGGAACTTCTCCATGTGGGACAGCTGCTCAAATCCTTACCTGAAAGGAACCGTACCTTTAGGTTCGGAAGTGCAAATATTCACCTTGACAGCATCACACTCAACTGTAAAATGGTACAGTGTGTGCATGAGATCACAGATGGCAGCAATAGGATATCGCCTGCAAACAGCAGAGATGCACAACTTCGGTGTTCCGACTAGACTGGTTGCTCCACCAGCCTCAGGTGTGTCTTGATATTCTGTGCATTAAAATCACGAACCGGAACGGCGACAAGACCCACACGTGATGGAGTCCATTGCCTTAACAGAATTCAAACTCTACGTAATGGCAAGCAAGTGAACACGATTCTCGTTCCTCGGACACAGGCACTCGGTGGCACACAGAAGACAGAAAAAAAAATCATAACTGTGAGAATAATTTCAGGTACCCAGCACACATGCTTGAATCCAAACGTGGCAGCGTTGTCTGCGAGTGGCCAAGTGGATTACGTTGCCTGTTTGGGCTGTACGGAGGCGCCACGCTGGGACACTGCCCGCAGATTAAAGTGTGAGGTTGTGTTTGTGCAAAATAGCATGGAATGGGACTGACTGACTCTTGAGTTAAGGACATTTATACGGATCGAATGGAGGAAAAAATGTAAAGGTTTTTTAACAACCCGTTTTTTATTGAGTTTTTTTTTTTTATATTTTTTTATTTTTAGGAAACACTTTCTACTAAGGAAACTAACATACTATTTAAATTTGTACTAGTTCAGTGGAATAATTACTCTGAAAATTAACAAAACTGGAAATTCCAGTAACGTGTAAATTAAATCAAGTAGTGATCTGATTTTTTTTAAACTGAAACTGGAGGAAAAGTAACAGTAGTTTAGTTTCCTATAAAACTAAAAAATAGCACATTAACTCTTAAATCCTTTGTATACTGTTTTTATTAATATACACATATGACTGTTTGCTATCCAATCAGTCATTTTAAAAAGAATAATTTTAAAGTATGTGATTACACAAAGTAACTGTTTTTGTCACATGATTTAGTATAGACAAATCTTACAGCATGTATCATACCGAATTCAAATATCTAATCAGACTTTGTCTATCGCACAAAGATTTTAAGTGACACATGATTAAAATGTACAGTAAACATATATGTATGCTATATAGGCATGATGGGGATAGTAAGCATACTGGGACTTGGCTTAGCATCGCTTTTCCATTTTAGAGTTGTCCTGACGAAACCATTTACCACACACTTTGCTGACCTCTCCTGGATATCCAGGTAAAAAGTCTAGACGAAAATCCAAAAAATGAATTTTTAGAGACATGCTGCATCTCCAAGGCCTTGTACAGCTTCAGAAGATCATCCACTGTTTCTTGGTTGTTGTCTGCTTTATAATCCCCAAGAAATGCCTGCAAATAATCTTGAAATTTTACCTTCTTATGTTGTCTGCCAGTCATCGAAATTCTTATTTTGAATAAATTCACTGATTTGAGGTTCTGCAAAAATTCATTTTTTGATAGTTACATAGCTAATCCTAGGAAATGTCTTTCATATATATGTGAATCCGAGTCCAAATGCGTTAAAGCATTCAGACTCTGCTAAAAAGACATTTTATGTCCTTCTAATATAAGTTATAAAATGTTCACAAACAGCAATAAAAACGTATCAATCCCAATTTAATTTTATAAAAGTACTTAATATGGGTCTATATTAACTGTTCTGTGACTCTTTACTAAACAGTGTTATTTTTATTTGTAACTTACCGGTAATCTTTAGCCGCTTGACATTTTGTTTTCAATAAAAACTTTAAACACATTGTGTGCATTTCTGTGGTTACTCTGCATTTTGTCCACCTTGTAAGTTGCTTAATAAGTAACTGTAGGCTATAACAGAAGTTATTTTTTTAATGGATAAATACATGATCTGTTTAATAGCTTGTTCTTTTATACTAGTCATTCTAGAAATTTTTGCAGGTTCTGGGTTAGGCATGGCCTGTGGAGTAAACAGTATTGCCGTGCTTTTCACTGAAACACATGGTTTAAACAACGGCGGAATTTGAATTGACAGTGGAGTGAATACCGAATGCATGGAAGTCACGGCTAACTGGGCTGCTCATTGAGAGTTTGTTTCAGAAGTAACTTTCTATTAGCATTTACTTCCTAGTTGAATAATAGTTTAAGGACGGGGTGGGATGAATATTATTTTAAAAACCTGTACAATTAACCTGCTCGAATGTACAGTATTTATGGAAAGTTATTGTGTAATTTAAATGAGTGACCACTAGATGGCAACCTATGTACGTTCAGAAGAGGTACAGTATTCATTTAATCGCAGATCTGTTGATACACACAACTAAAGATAGAAATGACAACTGGTTTGTGGATCATTTTAGTGCATGTTAGATGTGTGATAGTAGTTGTAGTAACTAGATGTTTACAGTTGATTTACTGCCTTGCATGTGCAGTTACAATTCCCATTCATTAAAAGAAAGAAGCATTGAGAAATATACACATAAAATTTGCATTGGTTGTGACAAGGATGGATAGGATTAGAAATGAGTACATTATAGGGTCAGCTCAAGTTGGATGGTTGGGAGACAAAGTCCAAGAGGCGAGATTGCGTTGGTTTGGACATGTGCAGGGGAGATATGCTGGGTATTTTGGGAGAAGGGTGCTAAGGATAGAGCTGCCGCGGAAAAGAAAAAGAGGAAGGCCTAAGAGAAGGTTTATGGATGTGCTGAGAGAGGACATACAGGTGATGTGTGTAACAGAACAAGATGAAGAGGACAGAAAGGTATGGAAATAGATGATCCGCTGTGGCAACCCCTAACGGGACAAGCTGAAAGAAGAGGAAGATTGAGAAACAGGTACATACCTAACCTGTAAAAGCTGTGTGGATTTCCTGTTGGGGCTTTGGTTGCCTCTCATAGTCTAATATAATATATAATACTAGCCAACCCACGCAGCATAATTATTCACTGATGGGTGAAGACTTCCTGAAAGACACAGTTGTCCAAATGGGGAGGGTTTGAGGATATGACTGCAAGTGAATGAAATGATGGAACTCTGGAGAGAGCAACATACAATTGTCCGTGAGTGAAAACTGGTTTTGGCAGATACAGGCATATCTTTTTGAAAGTTTGGCCCTGTGCCTTATTAATTGTCATTGCAAAGGCCAATCGAACAGGAAACTGTCTGAGTGTAAAAGGCAAATTTGAATCCGATGGGGTCATTGAAATCCGGGGAATAAGGACAGTTTATGAGGTAGCAGCCGTGATAGTTTTACACTCCGGTACATTGCGGTGAATGCTGGTAACAGAAAGTCTATTGCCATTACAGAGAAGTCTTGCTGGCAGGAGGTTTCTGAGAAGCATGATGATTGAACCAATTTTAATTTTGAGTTTATGCGGAGGCATGCCAGTGAGAGTAAGACTATTAAGGCGTGCGGGCACATGAGCAGGCAGTACGCATGCCTCGAGAGCGAGGGTGGACGCAGAAGGGCTCTGTCGTGCGTATCCCATGGTGGGGTGACTTAGTGAATTTTATATATGTATATGTATGTATATATGTATGTATGTGTATGTATGTGATACGGTTTGCATATTTGCAGCTGGAGATCCACAAAGGGAGAAGATGAATCATATATCACAAAGTTGTTTTTATTCCTGAGCTTTCAGCCCCTGCCAGGGACCTTTATCAGAGGATAATGCTTAGACTTGCAAGAATCAAAGGCAATATATAGAAAAAATTACGTGGGAGGGGCTAAGTCAGTGTGATTGGGGGGGGGGATTGGTTGTAAAGTTGTATTTATTATGAACATGTTCTTCTTAAGTTTGCATATGCTGGAGTTCATGCCCAGTGGTATACATAGGACAAACATCAAAAACAGTCGCAAAACATATACAGGAACATTGCAACGCTGTCAGAAAGAAGAAAGGACTCGCGATCACTGATCTATATGCATAGTAAATCTAGAGGACATACATTTAACTGGGACAATGTACAAGTAAGGTTTAAGGCCTGTACTAAAAGTGCCAGAGAGCTGGCCGAATCTTGGCTATCAAATGAGAACGCCATCAACAGACACTTGGACATAAATCCAGCATTTGCAAACTTAAGAAGAACATGTTCATAATAAATAAAACTTTATAACCACATGCATTTAGTACAGGTATCAAGACATGTCTCTTTCTGGCATCAGGCAGCTCATGAAAACAAGCTCCAGGTGGATGGGTACAAAGCCCTGATATTTTAACTTGCGTTTGAACTAGTGTGATGCTGTGCAGGACACTTTGTTATTTAAGTAGAGTATTAAAAAAAGACAGTTTGAAGAAATAGAACAGATGAGATGTGTGGTTGAAAGTCACAAGGATGGGTTTTGTGCAGCACACTCTGGAAGGACATCATTTCGAAGTCCCTATAATAACATTTATAACATTCAGAGATAGATCTATAGTAAAATTTCAACCATCCCCTTTCATACCAACTTAAAATGTAAGATTCGTGTCTTTATTACACTTTCCTATAGAATTTTCTTACTGTACCTTCTGTGAGTGTAATTAAAAGATATTATAGAACACTATAGAGGTATGAAAGGCAGAAATTGCAATTATGAATCGTTGCTCGCCAGTTTTGAGAACTCCTTTAATTTTGTAAAATGGTGAGCATTGCTTCCTTGGTTCAGCTTATCTCAAATGAATCAAAAGATGCTCCATCTACAAATATCACAATGAGCAGTTTTTGGCCTGGAACAAAAGAAAGATCCACCCCTCCATCAGCTATAACTACTCTTTATCTAATGAAAGTTGGCTCATATTAGCATGCAAGCCAACCAGAGTAAAAAGCAAGTACCCAGTTACCTGATTTTAAAGTCTGCTTCTTCAACACAAAAAATAAAATGCAGCCATGGAAAAAAAACTGTAATTCTTTTTTTTTTTTTTTCAAAACCTTGTTAGATGAAATGCATATAGGACACCAGATTTATCTTTTGTATTAAGCATGGAAGGTACTCAGAGCATCTCTTTGTATCCTTTCAAAGTATCCCAGTTTAAAGGCAATGGCAACACTTCCCTTGCTTGTAAAGTTCACAAAGGAATTGTTATGTTAAACTGTATTTTTTTTTTTTTTGCAAAGATTTAATATTTGTCACAAATGATAGATGTCTATAAGTGCACATCTGGGCTGCTGTTAAAATCAAGTGGTAAAATTGCCCATGTATGCTATCAGTTTAATGTAAATAAAAAAGGAAGGAGGGTGTAGATTCAGATAATATTGGTGTCTAAAGATAAGTACAATGCATTGTTTAGGTAAAACATAAGCATGCAAATTGCTGTAGTCTTCTAAGGTTACCAGATGTTCAATCAAAGATTATATGTTAACATTTTGATTATAGTTGTTGTAAATAACCAGAGACCTGCAATAATACATTAACATACTACACAAATGTGCCACAATGTACAACATTACTGAGCATAAAATGTAAATATAATCTTATTTATTACTTTCTAACAAGAGAAGACTATAATTAGCCTACATAATAATTTAATCACGATGTGCCACATTGAGCATGGGTTGGTGGTGTGATGCAAAAAGCTGATCGACAGAGCAAGCACCTGAAATACACAGCTTACCACACTTGATTTTTTTGATAGATTAAAATGACACTAGATAGTTAAGTAGGGCAGAAATGCACGATAAAGTGCGACCAAAACCTCATTTTTAGTATTTTTTTTTCCACTTCTCAAGCTGTATCTGTTCCTGAGAAGTATGTGAATTGACTCAGAATTTGAAGTGGAGCATGTCACCTGACCCACTTGCTCTCCAGTAAAATATTTATATGAAGCAATTGTACTTTGCTGTTTTTCTTTTAAGTGCATCAAGATGTTAAGGCATAAACTATCACATTATTAAATAAGTTTGTTTTGTTTTGAATACACATTGGTTTTCACTCTTAGTTCTTTCATGTTGCTGTTATCATTCTATTTAGTTTCCCTAATGGAATTGGGTTTTTATTTGTTTTATTTCACCTAGTGCTCTAAATATTCCAGACCGTCTTGACTTCCACAATGAGTATTAGATAATACGGAACTAGCCATAATGGCAGGTCTTGCCATCTGTCGATAGAAGGCTGTAATATTCGATAGGTGCACACTGCTTATGGCTGTAAGTGCAAAAGAAGGATAAGGAAATGGACAAATAACTTGAATACTTGCATGATTTTATGGGTACTTGTATGCTGAAAAACTTTTCAACATGTACTTGTACGCTTACAAAACTATATACATATTTAACAAAAAACAAAATTTTCCTATTCACAATTTTCTGGGTAAACCATCTGTTTTCATTGGAAATTAGATCTTCTTGCTTTTCTGTGTCAAGAACATAAACATTTGCTCTTGAAATTGTCCTAGGCCAAGTAACATATGCCTGGCCTTGTGTAAAACCAGTTGATGATAAATCGATACCAAAAGTATCTGAAGACTACAGAGTGTCAGAGGAAATGACACTCGTGTTTGCATGATGATATGTGGTACACAAATGAAAGCATTAATATGGTTATAAACACACATATCTGCATCAAGCTTTAAATTTGTATTCTGTTACAAGGGTTGTCCAAATTGGAGTTTCAGGTGTGTGGTTTTTAGTATCCACATATTCACCACATTCATTTCTACACTGCATTCATTTCTGGATGTTGTGTAGCTTTATGCTATGTGCTGCTTGGGAATATATGTGCAAGATTCAAATTTGTGTAATCTGTACTTGGGTATAAGGATTACTAGTTGAAAAGCACACCTAAACATAGAACAACATGCAAAAAGAAGCTGTGAGGCCTAGAATCTCCTAGCAGGCAGACACTATAAAGAAAATAGTTTTTATACATTTACTCTAAACCACCTTAAATAAAAATGTAAGAAAATGTAAGAAAATGTAAAAAAGCCGTGCTTGGTCAACGAATCAAATTCAGATGTGATTTGACCTTTTTGTTATTAGTTCAAGAATTCAAGCTGAAATTTCAAGTTTCTTTTTACAATTTTTAACAAATTCCTATGTTGTCTGTTGTGCAACTCTCTCCACTTTTCAATGAACATTTCATTGACATGACAGTTAATTGTGTTGTTAAAAAGATTTACAAATGAGAATCAATAGTTTTCTAGTTTTCCAGTATCGAATCAATAAAATGAGTAAGTATAAGTGAAATGGTGACATGTAGGTTCCTGCTGCTCGTTTACAGTTCCAGAAACCAGGGCTTAATTCCTTTCACAATTACTTATTGTTTTATGTTTTGTTCAGTCTTCTTGTGTTCACCTAAGTTTTCTCTGAAAATGTTCTCCTACAGCTGCAAGATTTGCAGGTTAAGTTAGTTGGTGTGTGTACTTGAATGTGTCTTGTGAAGATCTGAGGACACAATTATGGGTGGTTCCTACTTGGCAACTGTTGCTGCTGACTTAGACTCTAGGTTGAAGATATCCATGTAATGGTAAAAACATTCTCTGAAAATATATTGTTGCATCTTGTCAAATATTGCATATTAAAATGTATATTTTGTTTCATTTTAGGGCATTTTGGATCTAACTAATGGAGAAGTTTTAAGAATAAGAAATCTGTGCCTGGCCATGGAAGTCACCAAAGATTCACCATCTTCTGCATGTGAGGCAGAGCAAGCAGTAGTAACTGATACTATGCCAAATACTTCTAATTCAAAAAGGAAACTAATTACTGACACAGAAGCAGACGTAAAAAATATTGATGAAAATGATGATTTGTGCTCTGAGGGAGCTGGTCATGAAACTTCACCTTCAGGTAAAAAACCTAAATTGGAAGAGCCACCGAGCAGTGTGAGTAATGAATCAGTGGTTGAAGAAAGTAATGAAGGTCAACTGTTGCTTCCTGTGCACATGGAATCGGCCTCCTGTAACAACGACCAAGATACACAAAATCAGAAAAATGAGAAAGAAGCAAATGCTTCTGAATCTGGCAGCTTGTGCTCTTACTGTGGATTTATGGCTAAGAACCCCATTGCACTAAAGATCCATTTAAAAAGAAAGCATTCTAATGCCAGTTCTTCTGCATGCACTAGTACAGCAGACACAAGTCCAGGTAGTAAAAGCCATTTGTTGAAGGATAATACAAGGGCCAAATCAACTGGAAAGCCAGCAACCTTTGAAGAAGTTGCATCTTTTGAAAGTTGCACAGCAATAACAAGTAATGAGAAGCACAAGGTTGAGAATGCAAATGCACTGGAGGAGCATATCAAACAGAATCTTCAACAAATGAAAGTGTTTACCTGTGATCTCTGTTGCTTTCAGTGCGTTGATGAAGAATCTCTTCATTCTCATTTCCTTGGGAAAACTCATCTCCGTAGGCAGAATCTTGCAGAAAAGAGAGAAAACCTTTTGAAGCAACAAAGCAAAAAGCTTACTGAAAGACAAATTCGTGCGAATGCTAAAAAGATCAGTCAAAAAAATAGTCCAGCTTCTGTTGGAGGTGGAAATGAAAAACCTCTGCCCATTGATTTAATACCATCAGACACAGATTATAAAAATGGCAAAGCCATTCAAAAACGCAAAGTGGCATCAACATCCAAGCAGAACAAGGAACCCAGGACAGGATACACAAAGCTAAAAAGGCAAACCGAAATCTCTAAAGGAATGACACATGTTAACAAAGCAATTAAAAGCATCTCATCAACAAGAAAAATTCCTCCTCTTGCAGATGATATAATTTCAAATCAGGAAAATTGCAACAGAGAAAAACCAATGGAAGATTGTACTGGAAAAATGTCCCCAGGTTTGAAGAATACACTAAAAAAAGGCTTGAAAAGAAAGGAAAAAGAAACTGAGCAAAAGCAAAAGAATCCAGTGTCAACAATAGTCCCGGTGGAATTGGTGCACAAGATGGTCAGTGACACACCATTGAACAAGAAACCAACATGCAATGTCCTTTCAGGTGAATCAATAACACTTTCTGAAGAAAATGAGGAGGCTAAACTGCAAGCAGCAGAAACTAGCACACAGCCGGATATTTTGAAGACACATGACAAATGTGAGGTCAGATCCTCCGGTCTGAAACCTGCTCTTGCCTGTAGTTATTGTAGTAGAAAATTTAAGAAGAAATGGAGTCTGGAAATTCATGTTGAAAGCTGCCAGTCTAAGCAAATGCCATTTTATTGTCAATTGTGTCTCTTTTCTTGTTTAACAAAGAATTACTTTGAAAAGCACTTGCACACTTTTAAGCATAAATGCCTGAAGGCTGTGACCTTTCGAGGTAGATTAGGTAAAAAACCAAAAGGGAAAAAGACATTTGACATTCAAGTTGCTGTACCTGAGGTTCATAGGAAGCCATCATTAATACGTTCACTTGCTATAAACTTACTAAAGCGTTCAGCAAAACTTAGAACCTGGTTCCGGTGCAAAAACTGTCCATTTAAAACAAAATCATCACCTATTATAATGCGGCACATTCGTCTGAGACATGCAAAGGTGTATACTTTCTACTGCAGAGTATGCAGCGTTTATATGCTGACACAGAATGGCATGGACAAGCATATAAAAAGAAAATGCCATAGGCATCAGGTTGAAAAGAGCAATCTTGGCCTTTCATTTGAAGAAATAGTAGAGGAGGTATGTGTCAATGTTCCAAAAGTTCCAAAAACTACATCTACTCAAAAATTCCCTCCTTCAGCTTGTTCATCCATAAAAGGTAGTCCATCTGGAAAAAACAGCTCCAGGAAGAGGAAGAACAATGTTTCTACCATAAGTAAAAATAAAAGGGGGCGTCCTAAAGAAAATGCTTCTACAACATGTAGCCATTGTGGCTTGGTTGCTTCCACTGTTACAAACCTTAGTGTTCATATCAGGCGCAGGCACAGCCACCAGTACAGTTTCTTTTGCAAAATTTGCAAATATTATTCTGTGACTAAAGGAGACATGGATCGTCATTGTGCAACAAAGAAGCATGCACATCGTGCTGAAATTGCCAAGAAGGAAAATGCTGGCAAAGAGTTGGCCATCCAGGATGGATTTATAGAACTCCTTCATTCTGGGATAGAAGGTAAAACATCTGATGCAATGGAGAGCACAAGTAGACCAACAAAGGATAAAACCAGTAAGGAAATTGTAGACACAGACAATGGCAAGCAGAAAGAAGTAGTGATATCGCAGTTAACAGGGGAGATTAAAATAGGAATGGCACCTGGAACCCATGCATCTCATGACCAGAATGTCGATGACAATCAAGAAAAATCTGATGAAGGTGAAACTGATGAAAATAAAAATGATGACAGCTTGTTAAGCCCACCACAAAAAAAAGCAAGAGGTGAATTGCCCAATTCCTGTGCACATTGTGACTTTGTTGCTCATTCCTGTTCTTCCCTTGATCTTCACATAAAACGTAAACACACCAAAGACTTTGAATACTTCTGTATGGCATGCAACTACTATGCTGTTACACGTCGGGAAATTTCAAGACATGCAGCAACTGAAAAGCACAGACTTAAAAGCCTTTCATATCTACAAGTAGCAAAAGATAAGGAAGCCAAACCTTTTGTGGAAAATGTGGAATCTGAAGGTACCACTCAAGAAGGAGAGACCACTGCCACAAATCGAGAGGACTTTACCTCATGTTCTAGTGACTTGGAGACTGAAAAAATGGATGTGGGTATCCCAGAGAATCAACTGGACGGTAGTAAAGAATCTCTGAGCATGACTCCCACTAAAAAAGGTGAAACTGTTGGAGTATTTGAAGATACTCAAATGGAACAGGAAGGAAGATCTGATGAAAACACAACTAGTAGTTCAAATATCAATAGTCAACCTACAGCAACAGATGCTTCATATATTTCTTCAGATGTTATGAGTGACTCATACTTGATGCCATCTAACGGGGATACTGGTCACAATGAACCAGTGGTGAGAGGTGATGAGGTAGACGGAACCCAACAAGGACAAAATTCAGATAAAGAAGTTGATTCTCAAGAAGAGCCTACTGTGGAAAAGGCTCTTCTAGATGCACAGCAAGAGGCAGAAACTGCCATAAAAGACAGCATGTGGAGGACAAATGAATCCGCTTCAGACAATTCACAACAAACAAGTAACGATTTGCAATTACCTGGGTCAAGGTATATCTACCATGTTCAGAACAAAGAATTATCAAGAGCTGTCCCATTTGATGATTGCATTGTTCAGTTAAAAAACAGTTCTGACACTGAAAATACTGATAGTGATAGAGGTCTGTGTGTAGAAACCAGTGCTCCTGGTACCTTCCCATGTGATACAAATGTGCAACAGGTTAAAAGAAAAAGAAAAACCGAAAGATCTTTACAGACTGAATCTGCACGGATTCGTTGTGAAGATTGTGGATTTCTGGCTGATGGCTTAAGTGGGCTGAATGTGCACATTTCAATGAAGCATCCTTCTAAAGAGAAATACTTCCACTGCCTGCTCTGTGGAAAATCCTTTTACACAGAAAGCAATCTGCACCAGCACCTCACAAGTGTTGGACACTTAAGAAATGAACAAGCAAGCGTAGAGGAGCTACCAGAAGGAGGTGCTACTTTTAAATGTGTGAAATGCAATGATCCCTTTGAGTCTGAGCAAGATCTTTTCATGCACATTAAGGAAAAGCATGAAGAACTCCTTCGAGAGGTGAACAAGTACATTTTGGAAGACACTGAACAGATCAATAAGGAAAGGGAAGAGAACCAAGGCAGTGTTTGCAAGTACTGCGGAAAGATCTGCAAGAGCAGCAATTCCATGGCTTTTCTTGCACATGTTCGCACTCACACAGGTAGGCTTCATGATCCAAATGTGATTTTCTAATTGTAATGTATATTTATAAATGTGCCCTGCATTGCATTATTTTTTCCCCAGGTTCGATTATAGTCTAGAGATATGGTGTTAGGTTGGTTAACATTTGTGTATTTATGTGTGTAACACCTTTGTGTTTGTTACTGCCATGATTTACTACATGTCCAAGTACCCCTGGCTACAGAAAATGAATGGATAAATAAATTCCTGTATTTATTTAAATTAGTATTGCATTCCATTTTTATTTGAGCTAGGCTTAAAGTTACAAATACTGGCTTGGTTTCTTCGTGCATTCAAAAGTTAGAAAAGTATTCACCTCTTTGGATTACTCTTACATTTAAATGTGTTACAATATGGAACTGTAACATATTTAATTTGAATTTTGGTCACTGATTAATATAAAAACCTAATAATATCAAAGTGAAAACAATATTCAATAGATCTGTCTGAATTAAATTTAAGTAAAGAAAAAGGAAGGCAGAACATTATTATTCACAAATACTGTTTGATTATGGCATCCTTGGCAGAAATTATAATCATGTGTCATCAATAACATGTCTTTATTTGCTTTGATCACGCCTGCTCTCTAATGTCTGCCTATTCTCCTTTGCAAAGTCGCCCAGTCTCTGTCAGAGTCTGATGGTGAGCATTGCTTATCAGAAATCTTTTAACTCCTGACAAATATTAATGATGGGATTGGGGTCTGGAGTTTGAAATGATGATTCCTAAATATTTCCAGTCAGTTGTGTTTATGCTCTCAGTTATTGTCCTGTTGGGAGAGTTACCTTTTTTTTCAGAATTCCAAGCCTCCTACAGACAACAGCAGGTTTTCCTTTAGAACTTCTTAGTTTTTTTTTTTTTAACTTTACAAGTCTTCCAAGCCCTGTTTCGGAGAACTATACTCGTAGTAAAATGCAGCCATCATGATACTTCATGGAAGAGATGGTAGTATTCTCTAGCTGATGTGTGGTGTACCAAAGATAGACCTCAGCATCAAGACCACACACTTAAAAGTTTCATCTTGTTAGACTGGAGCATGTGTTACATTTGATGTTAGTGTCTGGGCCATGGCAGAAAAATGTGAGATTAACCTGTGTGCGCTAGTGAAACAGGAGGGCTCAATTTCAACAGTTTTGCAGTGTTGCAGGCTATCTAAATACATGAAACAAAAATATTGTGTTTTAGTGTTGTTCATAATAATTTAAAGGAATATGCTGAAATGTTAAAACTTTGTCTTTTGACTAATGGCAAAACAATTAAAGTTAAGCAAACTAAGGTCCTACAGTGTTATCACAATGAAGATACAAAATGGACACCTGCGCTAAAGTGTTGAATAGGTTTTCTGAATTTTGCTATTTATTTACTAACAACAGAAACTTAACATCGCACTGTGTCCTAAGTTGACTTGCAAGGTGACCTTTTAGGTCTGTTTGTCTGCTCCCCAGCAGCCGCTGGCTCTTCTCTAATGCAGTTATTTTAAGTAAAAGTCCACAAATCCCAGACCACTTTCCTACTACAATAATCAGAGTTTTTGCTATTGGTAATAATTTGTCTTGTACTTTAAAACTTTATCAGCTGTAAAAAGAAGGAAAAAAGTATTCCTACAGATTCAAAACTAAGTAATTCAAAAGCATTACTCCATTCAACAACAACAACAACAACAACATTTATTTATATAGCACATTTTCATACAAACAGTAGCTCAAAGTGCTTTACATATTAAAGAATAGAAAAATGAAAGACATAATTATAAAACAAAATAAATCAACATTAACATCGAATAAGAGTAAGGTTCAATGGCCAGGGGACAGAAAAACAAAAAAACTTCAGACGGCTGGAGAAAAAATAAAATCTGTAGGGATTCCAGACCATGATACCGCCCAGTCCCCTCTGGGCATTCTACCTAACATAAATGAAACAGTCCTCTTTGGATTTAGGATTCTCACGGAAGGGCTTGATGATGATGATGGTCACGTAGACTTCTTCCTTTTAATCCGTCCATCATTGTTGGAGCATCATGAAGCTTTGAGTGGCGCAGGCCACCACCACAAAGAAACCGGAAAAAGAAACAGAAAAGAGAGTAGGGGTCAGTACCGATTTTAGAGCCACCATGAATAGTTATTATGATGAATTGAACATACAGAGTATCAGGATTAAGTTAAATTACGATTAAAATGAAGTTATAAAAAGGCCATGTTAAAGTAATGTGTTTTCAGCAGTGTTTTAAAGTGCTCTACTGTATCAGCCTGGCGAATTCCTATTGGCAGGCTATTCCAGATTTTAGGTGCATAACAGCAGAAGGCCACCTCACCTTGTCCAGTTGTCCAGTCTTTAAAAACTATAAACAAGAATATGTTCATCTGTTTAGTTATGTTTTTTATATCATACATTTATACCATTACATCAGTATTAAACTCAGTCTGTCCTTCACACTCAAATTTCTGCCTAAAACTTCAGATGGCTTACTTAGCTCGCATGATGTCACTTTATGTACTGTATGCCAGTTGGAATATAGGTATAAAATATAATTTATATGTATAGATTTTAATTACATTTTACTTTCTTGGTACACTATTAAAATGCTAGTGTTTTCTAGATCTTTTCTCTCACATTCAAGAGGTTTTGTCTAAATTTTATATATTTGATCGCTCCCCAACCTCCACTATACCTCTTCTCAAACGTATGTTGTTTTGCATTTTTACTGGTGAATTTCCAGGTCCTATGTAAAAAGAGATAAGTCAAGCATCTTTGGAAACTTGACCTAGTGGTTTCCAAGGTCAAGAGCACCAAAGCCAGGAAATCTCTTGTTAAGCATGGAAATCCCCACAATGACTACACATTAAATGAACTGTTATTGATGTGAGGCAACCAATGGTATATAACTGGTATCATTGCTTTGTTGAAATGTATTTGAGTAACTATAGCTGTCAATAAGCATTTAAAAATTAGATGGATTCTGAAATAAGGAAGTTACTGTTTACCTAAGCCAAGGAGGACCCACTTTGGTGTGGTTACTGCACTTTCTGCTTCTTATGTACTTTTTTCCACCACCAATGGGTGTTCATACAGTGAAAATTGAGTCTTGTGAAAGTTTTGGGAGTATGAAAAATGAATTTTGAATCCTTCTTCTGTGTATTCAGCTCTTCTGTTGTTTGGTTTCCCATTCATTGTTTTAAAGCCCTAAGAAAATTTTTGAAGAAAGCAGGCCATTCAGCCCAACAAAGCTATCAAGTGAAGTTTTGAAGATATTGTGTGTGTTGTGATTGTTTCTTTGTGATTTCAGTATATTGTGTACTATGTAAATGTACATAATAAATACAGTACTCCACCATTTTTACTCGGCAATCTATATTAATAAAAAAATTACAAGATCCCTCAAGGGTAACCATTTGTTCACTGTTTAGAGTCACTGTCCCTTTTTTCTTGGATGTTCTGGTTCATGTAAGGCATTGGAAGGTTGCTGAGTCTTATCTTGTTGTAAACATTTTTATTTAATGGCATAAAAATATTTTAACATCTTTCTGCAACATCATTTTGTTTTCCATGGTTGCCGTCATTTCAAGTTTGTTATGCAGGATGACTGAAGGTTTTAACCCATGATGTCACAAGAGGGTATAAAGATCAGCTCAAATACCTCCTGGTTATCCAAGTTCTGGATAATAAGTTTGGTGGTGAGGGCATTTTGTTTCAGTCTCCCCATTATGACTTAGGCCTTTGTTTACTTTTGTCTGTGATTTTGCTATTTTAATTAGGCTTGGTGACAGATCAAGTAGATTTCCCTGTTTTAAACTTTGCAAAGCTTTAGAGTAAATTTCATCTCCTGAATTCTCCTCATTAAAATATGTGTCACCAAAACATCACTTCCTTAGGTATTTGAAGCTTAGTCCTTCATCAGCAGGATTCCTACCCACTCCTTTATACTGTTTGAAGTTTCTGTAACATAGTTCTCTGTCTCTAGCAGAGGCACAGCCAGGAATAGATTTTAGGGTGGCCTATGTAAAAATAGGTGTTCTAGTTTTTAGTAGGATATACAGTATAAGGTCACGTTTCCAAATTTTTTACATCAATTCATACTGTGGTACATTCACATAAATGAATTATTAGGACCTTGCAAAAGTTGAGCAAAAATTATCAAGGCAATTAAATGTTGTTGTGCCGTGACAAACACACATACAGAATCGGTCCCTACATGTCCTGTAAAGGTTTATGCCAGATGCAGTTATCAGGGCTTTAGGTTGAACTGGTTGATGATTTGGTCATGATCTACATTTTCAGCAATTTGTGTTCAAATGATATGATGGTCAAGTTGCTGAAATGTACTGATGATACTGATGATCTCAAACATGTCTTGATCCGATTTACGGATAAAAAAAACTCTCTTAACACTGAAAGTTGTACTTGGAAGTGTGACCAGTATTCGCAACAAAACATTAACATTAGGGAAAATGTCCACAGAACAATTGTCAAACACCTCCAAAAGAGTTGACTATTTTTGCTGTTTTATTTCCACTTTTCTGCTAATTTGTTTGGCAAAAGACAGTGTATTCTTCATCCTGGATATTTATTCCATGTAGCTTAATGAGGCCTTTTGAAAAAACGTGATATTTCTATTTGTTTTCCCATATCAGAAATAATCCTTCAAAATAAGAAACTACTTCTTGGTGTTTGTTGAAAATCCTCAATTAAGCAATTTAAGGTTCTGTTAACTGTCTAATGAATGCTACCAATCAGGTTACACATGCACTGTAACAACACCCCATTTATTTAGGTATTGAAAATGTAGTAAACCAAAAGGATTTGGCATACCACTTCGAAACCAAAGGAAAGACAAACATAACAAATACATATTCATTTACAAAATGTAATATTCATTTACATTTCGGTTTTTGGTTTTGAGTATTGGATGTTGAGGGATCTTTTAATACTTTCCTTAGGGGTGTGTACTTTAGGCAAAAATGTTGATATTCATTTTGTGTGATTTATTTATTTTTGATAGCATTATCACATTTTATCATCACTGATGTAAGTAGCCTAACAAGTTGTGAAATTCAGTGTCTGTCCCTCACGTGAGGTTTACTAGACACATTTTCCTTTCTTGGTCACCCTCCAGCACCATCGCTCCAGTCTTCCATGGCTCCTTCCACGTTGCTCCAATGGTGGATTTTGTTTGTGCTGCATACCCTACCCGCACATTCATGATTCCTGCTCTGCCTCACACACGTCACTTGTGGTTTGAGGAAACACCATCTGTACTTGCATTCCTCGAATGCTTCCAGGCCAGAAGCCCTCCTGTGATCACCAGCAGCCATGTACCAAGGCCTGTGGATTATTAATCAATTGATTAATATTGACCAATTTCTACTAATTATTATATCTTGGCTAAACACTAAGAATAATATTTGAAATGCAGTGTAGCTGCGTAGGAACATTTGTTGGCCCACTTGGTAGTCTCTGACCTGAAAGCCCATTGCAAAGCGTTGTGAAATCAAATGAAATTATGTATCTCAAATCTTTGGCCCATCTGGTGCTACAGGTATATAGTATATGCTTTCTATCAAGCATTCTACAGGCATGCTGTTCTTTCTCATAGGCAAGCTATCACAGCCACGTTAACTGCAAAGAATGACCATCTATATTTGCTCAGGTGCTTGTTGACCATTGTTTTATCTGTGAAATGTCCATTGGTACGCCTACAGCAGAAGTGAGCTTAATGCAACAGTTGTCATATCAGACGTATGCAGATAAATAGAACCATTTCAAGATCTCTAAATATTATGTACACCTACATAAACTATGCATACCCTAGCCTGTTTTTAAGTGAAATTACTAGTGTCTTTTTATAAATGTCCAAGAGGAAATGTAGCTATTTTTTGACAGTGATGTTACACATTATGAAAGCTAGATACAATGATTTTGACAAGCTGCATGTCAACCTAATCTGTAGGTTAAAGCAATAACATATTACTTTAGTTAATATGGAACTTACAAGCATGGACTAAACCATCAACACAAAATTTCCTGTAGTGATTTGAGTTGTTATAGGAGACACAATTAATAAAAATCCTGTTCCATGACACCACATTTATGCATAAATGTAGTTTTTCCTGTTAAAAACATTTCCACTGCAGTTTTTTTCCAACATTTAAAAAAAGAATGGATAAACATTTATTGATATCTGTAAAATATTATGGACAATCACTAATGTCAACAAACATTTAAAACTGTTAAAACATTTTTTGCATTGATTTCTTTCAAATGGAGTAATGGCTACTGTAGTTAGAAATGTTTCTGCTACATTTTTTGCAAATTTTGTAATGGAGTAGATAAAAGTTTTATAGTTGTTTAAAAAATATTATGGACAATTTCCATTTCCATCTACAAACATTTTTAATAAAATATTTCTTTTCATAAAGTCTTTTTAAATGGAAACCGGCTACTGTAGTTAGATCTTTTGACTTTGTTTTGTTTGTCATCATTTTGCAGTTTCTTTTGTGAGCCTGTTACATGATATGGAACCATACAGATTGATCATGGTTTTTATCCATACAGATTTATTTAACACAGCTGATTCACTAATTCTCCACACAGGCAGAGTCCGTCAACAATTTATGTGACCTGAAGTGGTTATATTTTGTATCTGAGCAAGTTTAATCCTGTCTTTACAATGAATGTGCTCCTGATCTGATTTCCTGGGGCCTCATGTATAACGGCGTGCGTAGAACTCGCACTATAACATGGTGTAAGCATAAAAGCCGAAATGTGCTTACGCACAGAAAAATCCAGATGCAGGAATCTGTGCGTACTCCAACTTCCACGTTCTTCCGCTACATAAATCCCGATCAGCGTGAAAAGTAACACTCGTGCACGCGCTTTATGTAACGCTCCAACTCCTCCCAGAATTACGCCTTTTTGAATATGCAAATCAATATAAATCGCCCTTGAGCTCAGCCTTCTATGAAAAGACAATGGGAAAAGCACGGGGGAAAATATAAGAATTTCAGCGAATACCAAGTGGAGGCAAAGGAAAAACATACTATTTGTTTAATTAAACCGTGGTATAATCAACAAAAGGACGTTGATCGAGTGACATAGCGTGTTGGAGAAACTTGAACGCTCACATTCACAAAATCGCACAGTGCGGAAATAAAAAAGAAGTCACATATCAAAGTCGCCGTGAAAAGGCGAGTTGTAGCCCACTGTCTGAGTGTCATTTGAAAGCTTATTATGGTACAGAGAATAAAAAAGGCACACAGTGGGGGGAAAAAGCACGAAATGTCGACTTCAATCTCGAAATTTCCACTTTAATCATGTAGTTTATTTTGTCATTAAAGTAGAACATCATAAACTTCATCTTAAAATCGTTTAATTAACCAGTTTCTCAAATCACATCGTAATTAAAGTAGCACGTTAAATGCTTTGTTTTGTATTTGATCTTCTTTGTGCTCTGTGTGTGAATCACTACTTGCTTCTTAAACCGGCTCTCTTTCTCCAACTGGACACAGAGTCCATTACATTTGTGATATTACAGCTCTCTGAATAACTAAAATACTGAAATGTACACGTGATATCATTTTCATGATGATAGGAGTTAAAGCACGTAATGAAACATGGGTTTCACGGCGCAGTGATTGTGTGCAACCTTCGATGAAATAATTTATTGCAGCCGTACTCGGGGGCGGCGCTAAGCTTGTGGTGGCCCTGGGCAGAGGAAGAATCGGTGGCTCCTTCGCCCGCCAATGTCAGTAAGGTAGCTTATGGGGATGGCCACGTCCGTTGCGGACAATGCATAGCCTCCTTGTGCTCATAACACAAGCATTTAACTTTTGCTGAAATTTGTCGCTGCCTTTTTAGCTGTGTTATTTTCTCTTTCTGTTTTATATTCAATATATATTGGCGTAGCCGCCCCTGCAGTCCTTGCTTTTCTTTGTCCAAGTAACCGATCTCCACACAATCAGCTATGTAATAGACGTTAAGACATCTGTAAGCTTAGAGCGCCGATTCTTCAAAACGTTTAAGGAACATTGAAATATCTTCGTAGTACATGTTTAAATATTCTATCCTTCACGGCAGTCCCAGTTTTATCTGTATAATATAATAAACATATTTTGCTGCATTTCATCTTAAAAATGATATTGTCATCATATGTAAATATGCGCTTTATAAAGTGGCTCAGGTTGTGTGATATTATAACTGTAGTGCAAGTTTACATTGGGGTGATTTAACTTATAAGTACAAACAGTTCTACAAGGAGCAATTGATTAAATGCGTTTAAAGTTCTTGGGATGAAACTGTTTCTGAACCGCGAGGTCCGTACAGGAAAGGCTTTGAAACGTTTTGCCGTGGCTGAGGCAGCGTGTGCTTGAAGCTGTATACCGATAATTCTCTTTCCGATCAGCTGCTGCTGTGATTCACACTCAGATACAGTGATATAAATACTCCGTTTGGTGCAGTGAGAGTAATATGGAAAAAGATGATCCGCTGTGGTATCTCCTAACGGGAGCAGCTGAAAGAAGAAGAAGGTGCAGTGAGAGTAACAACGCTAAAGCAGTTATGGTATTTGGAATACTATGGCTATTCCCTGGCCCATTATAATGTTACAAGTTAATTACAATCAGATGTATTACACTAATAAACAATATGCGGTTAGTTTCATTGTATTTATAAAGCCGTGTCAGGAAAATAAGGTGTAACCACACAGGAACAGTAGCATTGCTTTGACGCTAGGTGCCGCCAGTCTGCAAACCCGAGCAGAGAACTTGCGTACGACAAGGTATGAGGTACCGTGGAAAAGTGCGTGGCTTTACGCCAAGTGTAGGTTTTATACATCGCGATTTGAATGTGGAAAAGTTCTTACGCAACATTTCTGTTTATACATGAGGCCCCTGGTTTGTATAAATTGTTGACATTTTTAACATGTTTCATTTGATTAAAATGGAATGCAAAACTATGTAGATAACTTATTAAAGTGGCAATTTAATCTTGTTACAAATAAAAATCTAAAGTCTTGTAGGCTAAATAATTTGTAAAAGCACTGTATATAAATAAGTAATCTTCAAGGGCTACAGGAAACAAAGTTTTGAAATACTTGCTTTTGTCTTTAATTATTTGGAAAATTTGAAAGTAGTAGCCAAGGCTATCTTGTTAAGTCTGTTATTATACTGGGTGGAAGGAAAAAAAAGATGAAAAAAGAAAAAAACAATTCATCATAAAAATAGTAGAGGACCTGCATTTCATACATGGCTTTCTAGGCAACTGAAGGAAGAGACCATGAAATGCATATCAAAAAAATACTGAAATATAATAATATACTGAAATACCATTGTTGTCTGAGGCTTTGGTATTAGGGGAACAGTGCTGTAACTAAACAAGTGGCTCTGATGAAACCGGTGCTATACAAACTGTCAAGGGACACGCAAAAAACAAATATGATGGGCATATATTTTAAAGGAAACACTTTGGCAAGACAACATCTGAACATACGTGACTTTAGGCACAGTATAAAATACATTGTAATATTTAGAAATGTGTAGTCGGCACCACTGGCAGAACAGACCCTGAATACCTGAGGAAAGTGAGGCTATTGTTGTTGGAAATACAGAAACAGAATGAGAGAATGGCTGACAATAGAATATACATTTAGAGAGACTTCAGTGCTCCATTGTTAGTTTTTTTCTGTACTGTGTGTTATTTTTACTACTTTATATTCCAGATATTGAACTAGGAAATCATGTGGTCTGGGTGGTACTGTTTTTCAGAAAAAAATGTAATTATGTATTTCTTATTAGCACATTTCGGAGCTAAGTATTAATGAAGTTCATTTTTAAAATAGGCAGGCTTTATTATATTTGTGTGTTTAGATAAAAAGGGTAAAGTTTGATGTTAGTGGGGAAAATGAAAGAATCTGAATATGAAAATGTCACAGAAAATGTTATTTTCAAGGAGGTTTCAAAATAACAAGCTATGGAGAGTGTCTGCAGTGCTTTGTATGAAGCCGCCCTGCCTTTCACCAAAGAAAAAAGCTAGAGACCCAAGGGTTGGTATATTTAGCTGTTTGTTTTACCTGACAGATAAATAACACCACTGCAATTCATTGTTACAAACAAACAGCCCTTCCTCAGGGTGAAGGAGAACTTGTTTCAGCTTACAAAGAGAATCAGTTACGTTAAATCGCTGTCAAAGTGTGCAAAATTAAACATTAAAGGCATCTTGCATGTATTTATCTCAAGAGATGCTAGTGTTAATGTGATAAAATTGCTACTATGTATAATGTATTTTCAAAGTGTGCAGTTGTCATTTTTTTTCCTTTCTACAGAAGGAAGATAAAGCATATCCATACAATGCATTCTGGCACCATTATAGTTTGTATATTTTTCTTGTTTAAAAGAAGTAATTATTTTTTAGCAAGATTTTTTAGAAACAAAAAATGTAATTTATTGGTGTGACTATCTGACTGACAGTTTGCAGGACATGAAGACATTACCAGAATGGACCAGTTTTGGTAAAGTCTGCTAGTAAATCTCTAAAGGAGAGTAACCGATGTATACCAGTGTTACTCTTGGAGTGGAAATTCATCAGGGGGTGCTCTCATTTGTATAGTATCCTTATTTTTGAAATTAATGTATCCATTATTTAATATAGATAGATAGATAGATAGACAGATACTTTATTAATCCCCAAGGGGAAATTCACATACTCCAGCAGCAGCATACTGCTAAAAAAAAACAAAAACAACATTAAATTAAAGAGTGATTAAAATGCAGGTATAACAGACAGTAACTTTGTATAATGTTAATGATTAAATCCCCACGGGTGGAATTGAAGAGTCATAGTGTGAGGGAGGAACAATCTCTTCAGTTTGTCAGTGAAGCAGGACGGTGACAGCAGTCTATCACTGAAGCTGCTCCTCTGTCTGGAGATGATCCTGTTCAGTGGATGCAGTGGATTCTCCATGATTGATAGGAGCCTGCTCAGTGCCCGTCACTCTGCCACGGATGTCAAACTGTCCAGCTCCATGCCTACAATAGAGCCTGCGTTCCTCACCAGTTTGTCCAGGCATGAGGCGTCCTTTATGCTGCCTCCCCAGCACACCACCGCGTAGAAGAGGGCGCTCACCACAACCGTCTGATAGAACATCTGCAGCATCTAATTGCAGATGTTGAAGGATGCCAGCCTTCTAAGAAAGTATAGTCAGCTCTGTAATTTCTTGAGCAGAGCATCAGTATTGGCAGTCCAGTCCAATTTATCATCCAGCTGCACTCCCAGGTATTTATAGGTCTGCACCCTCTGCACAGTCACCTCTGATGATCACGGGGTCCATGAGGGGCCTGGGCCTCCTAAAATCCACCACCAGCTCCTTGGTTTTGCTGGTGTTCAGTTGTAGGTGGTTTGAGTTGCACCATTTAACAAAGTCCTTGATTAGGTTCCTATACTCCTCCTCCTGCCCACTCCTAATGCAGCCCACGATAGCAGTGTCATCGGCAAACTTTTGCACGTGGCAGGACTCCAAGTTGTATTCGAAGTCTGATCTATGTTGGCTGAACAGGACTGGAGAAAGTAAAGTCCTCTGCGGCGCTCCTGTGCTGCTGACCACAATGTCAGACCTGCAGTTCCCGAGATGCACATACTGAGGTCTGTCTGTAAGATAGTCCACGATCCATGCCACCAGGTATGAATCTACTCCCATCTCTGTCAACTTGTCCCCAAGGAGCAGTGGTTGGATGGTGTTGAAGGTGCTAGAGAAGTCCAGAAACATAATTCTCAGAGCACCACTGCCTCTGTCTAAGCCCAATATAGACATTTCTCTGCCAATAAAGTAGGTTAAAAATAAAAGGCAAGTTATTTGTTCAGTCTGTATGAATTATATACAGTATGACAATTCATATGTTAATATAATAAAATGTCAATTATTATAAAATCTGCGTCCTAATATTGTGCTTTTGCCTTCTGTCTTATTAATTAAAAAAAGCTTTTGATAATGTTAGCCATAAGCATATGTGAGAAATTATTAAATCTTATGAAGTGCCAATAAGCATAATAAATTTAAGCAACAATTTATGTGACCAACCAGAATCGGCAGTATTAGTCAAAGGAGAGCTGATTAATTTCTTCCAAGCAACAGCAAGCTGCAGACAAGGTTGTATTGTATCACCCATTTTGTTTATATTCTACTTAGAAAGAATTATGACTGAAACTTTATATGATTTAACAAAGGTTGATAATGAAGAAAATGTAACAAGTGTCATGTTTCCAACCAACTTAAAATTCACCAATGATATTGATTTAATTCATAGAAAAACAGAAAATCTACAAAGAACTAGTCAAGCTTGTTGCAAAAGCCAGCAAAAAGTATGGAATTACCATAAATGAAAAGAACACAGAGACCATAGTGTTTTGTAAAACAAAAAAGGGATAACAAGTTCTACATAACCTTGAATCTTTGAGAAGTCTCAGAGAATTAAAGCTGTTTAGTATTGAGAAAAGTAGACGGTGTGGGGATCTTGTTCAGTTTTCAAAGACATTGATAAATTAAAACCAGCTGAATTCTTTCAGCTTAACGATGCATTATGTACCCAAGGGCATATTTTATAGTTAGAAAATTATTTGTTAAAAATACTAACTTTAGATAACATTAATTAGAAAATGTTGCACTTTTAAATAAGATGATGTGAAAACTTTCTATTGACATAGCACATCAATAACTGAGACTATGTAATCTGTTGTTTTTGGAGCATTTGTTTGTAATCTATGCAAAGTTAGATCATAGCTTTATGATGTTACTGCCAGAACCCATTTTAGCATCTCCAAAGGCTAGAATGATAATTAACTTTAAAAACTGATTACCAACAGAATGGTGTTAATTTTCAACAAGGTAAGGTAGAAATTTAAGGTAAGGGAGAGAAAAGTGGGAAGGTAGTTCTACTCATTAATCGTGGCACTGGAGAGTAGCAATGTTTTGCATGTTGATTAGCACATGCAAGTAAGAATTGTCCTGTACCATGGACACATAACAATAGTAACCCTATAAAGTTATAACTGACCTTTAAAAATATATATTTCTTTTCCTGATATACCAAGTGTTACGTGAATATATATATATATTAACAAAGAGAAAAATGCTTTCAGCCTGAGCAGGGCAACACCTACACAGACCTCTGCAGCGGAATTGAAAAAAACCTCAATCTAATTTGTGCTGAAGAATAATGTATCATTCTAGTACCAGCTAGACATACCTTCTCATTAACAGCTCTGTTATACACAAGCTTAATCACCTGCCACTGCAGTATATTTCTTTTGTTGTAGATGTACTCTCTGTAAGAACAGTTTTGAGCAATTACTTCAAGTAATAAATTGTCCCAAGTTTTTGACCATGTTTCTTAGAGCCTCTGTTTACACTTGTGTTTTATTTTAATAATTGACAATTTTGACCAATTATTTTAAAAATTAATTAGATGCAACCGAGCTATCATACAGTTAATCAGCAAAGGTTATTAAGCCACCAACCTTGTTGTATATTGCCCAATGCCTTTTCCACTTGGCCCACTGTTATATTACTAGTTACTCAAAGTATTTTCTTCCAGAGTGGCTGTTATGCAGACACTTTAGGGTAATGTTGCGTTTTCCCTTACTTCCTGCAGTCCAAAAGCATGTTAAAATATTACATTAGAAAAATTGTGATGGAACAAGCCATTCAGCCCAAGCTTGCCCGTCCTATTCACCTAGATTATCAAAAATAACAAGAAGTCGAGATTTGAAGGTCCCTAAATTACTCTTTCACCACACTACTTTGAAATTTATTCCATGCGTCTATAGTTCTTTACATGAATAAAAGCTCACTAACATTGTAGAAAATCTGCCCTTAACAAATTTCCAACTGTGTCCCTGTGCTAATTCCTTGCATAATTTTTAACACTCTAATCATGTCCCCTTGTAATCTCCATTTTCTTAAACTAAAAAGGTTCAGCTAGTCAGTCTAGTCTCTGTAACTTTTTCTAGTGCTGCTATGTCTTTTTTGTAATATGTAAATCAAAACTTTATACAGTTCTACAGATGATGCCTCACCAGTGTGTCATATAACTTAAGTATATCTTCTCCTGACTTGCACTTAACACATCCTGATATATAACCAAAGATTATTTTAGTTTTTTGGATCACTTCTTTACATTGACTGCATGTAGATAATGATGAGTCCTCTATGACTCTTAGGGCCTTCTAGTAGGGTGTACCTTCAAGTTTCAGATCTCCAATTGTGTATTTAAATGTAAAAGTTTTACTTCTTACATGAAATACCTGACATTTACTTACGTTAAATTTCACCTGCCACATATCTAACCAAGGTTGTTTAATATGCAAATTCCTGTATAAAATGTAGTTGGATTTACATTAACTGCCATTATACATTGTTTAGTATCATCTGTAAACATAACCAGCTTATTGGTTATATTCTTGTCCAGATCATTTATGTATTTTAATATGAGCAATGGCCCCAGAACTCATCCCTGAAGTGCACTCCTTTTAACTTCACCTAATTCCTAGAAAGGTCCCCTCACCAGTACCCTTTTCTTCCTAAGCCTAGTCTGTACCCACCTAAATGCCGTGCCCTGAATTTCTACATCTTTACGTTTGGTTGAGCTTTCATGTGATACTTTATCAAAAGTCTTCTGAAAATCAAGATAAATAATATCATATACACCTCTCTTATTGTGAGCTTTTGTTGCCTCCCTATAGACTTCTGGCATTTTAGTGAAACACAACCTTCCTTGTCAGATCCATGTTGAGTATTTGCTGATTCTGTGCTGCTCAATCTTTTCCTTCATAACTTATTCAGTTAATTTATTTGTAATGCAACATTAAGCTTGCATATAGCCTATAGTTACTTGGATTAACCCGCTCACCCTTTTTATGAAAATGGAAGACATTTTATAGCCTCCAGTTCTTGGGAGTTTCCTCAGTGTACAGAGATTTTCAAAATATCTGTGCCAAGGGTTCATGTGTGTCCTCAGTAACTGCCTTAAGCATGACAAATATTATCTAGTCCTGCTGATTTGTTAGACTTCAGCCTATTTTATCTAAGCAGCTCTACTCCATCTACAATTTACAGTATAAGTCAAAGATACCTACTTAGTAGTCCCTGTTACTTTTGGGATTAGCGTTTTTTGGATGCGTAAACCTCAATAAATTGCACATTCAAATCATTTACTTTTGCTATTTCACTGTCCTGTGTGTTGCTCTAAGCTGAATATGTTGGTGTATGTGTTTGTGTGCACTATGTGATGGGCTTGAACCCCATCCAAGGCGGGGACTTAATCAACCTGTAGAAGGGTTAAGTGTTAGTTAACTCACTGGGATTTCCAACAGCTAGTGATAAAAATAGATTAATAAATCGCATATATGTGATTTTATATTGGGTTGTTAGCTGTCAGAATTTCTAAGTTTTAAACTGTTTTTTTTAAGCAGAGGGTAGGAGAAATGTTTGTATTTAGTGTTTATTCAGATGGAAACAGATTTTTCCTTCTTTTAGATATTTTGCTGAATATGTATTTTGCTTTTCTACTAAAAATATAGAGTAACATAAAGAAAAGGTCACATATACTGTATCTGCATAATTATGTTGTTTTACAAAATGTGCATTGTTATTTTTCAAACGTGGCAACAATAATGTCAGTCGCCCTGAATGAGTAAAACTCCTACTCTTAGTACAAAAATAGTTTTTAATACATATATAGTGTTCTGTTGTTTATAGAGTCATTGTTCAAACCAGAGTTTTAAAAGTAAGTTTACAAGTGAAAAAGCAATCAACTTCCAGCTTCTGGACCACAGAGAGCAACTAAAGTAATTAAACTAATAAAATATGAAGTACTTTTTTGCCTTTAGAGCATTTCTTGCAGTTTCGGTACTTCACATGGTGTCTCTTACACACATATCATTGGTGGTTTTTAAATTTTTTTTTTTATCTCTAACATTAGTGTCATTCTGTTTGTGGCTGTTTGTGTTCATTGTAGTCGGCAGGGTGTCTATTTTGGTCTTAGATTTCAAATTTAAACAAACCTACATATTAAAGAGTGTCATTATTATTATTATTATTATTATTATTGTTATTATTATTATTTGATATATTAAGTAAAACTATGTGAATAGGAAACAAGAAAGGTGTCCCCGCCCACTACCCATTCATAGCAACACTAGAGCTTCTGAACAACACAGAAGGAACATTTAGTTTATCTGGTGCAAGATAGACCAGCATATAGGTAAATCAGACAAGGTTGTAATGTGAAATTAGGTAAGCAGTGTAGTCCCACCACCTAAGGTGTTGGACTAAACTACAAGGCTGCTGTTTCAGTTTCAGAAGTGGTTTGCTGTGGGACTATGGGTAAAAATTTTCCTACTAGTACTCACAATTTGAAATGTGAAAGAAACTGCTTTGTGCTTGTTTAAAGGTTTGAGGTAAAATAATAATAATAATAATAATAATAATAATAATAATTTTATCTAGTGCATTTATTATTATTATTAAGACTGAGTCATTGATTGAAATATTATTTCCATTGGATGGATGTTTTTAGAAAAAGACATGCACTGTAGGTTTATAAAGGTTGACAGCTGATAAGCCCAATAGAGAAAACATATTTAGAAACTTATAGGTTCTCTCAGTGTTCTCAAAGTAATAATAAGTAAAAAGAACTGCACCTCTCTGGACAATGTTCTGTAGTATCAGATGGGACGCACAAAAAATTTAAATTCATATGCAGTTTATTTTTTTATTTAATAATTTTACCTGACTGTACAATTTAAGAGATCTAAGGATACAAAACCAATCGATCATTCTAATTACATTTCTTGTAATCTGTGCTGCCCTGTTATATGCAGAGCTGTATGCAAGTGTCCCAGCATAAAATTAAAACAATCTAAACAAGTCATACATATTTACATGAAAAGATTTTTTTATGTCCTGTTCTTACAGAAAAGCAGTGAACATGTGTGTGATATTTACCATGTTATTTTATCAAATGACATATCTTTGATTAAATCAAGATTATCATTTATTTGTTTATTATATTGTCCAGCATGTACTTAATAAATTGTAGAATGCCGAAAGCAGGAGGGTGGGAAGTAGGCCAAGATTATAAGAGCTGTGACCTAGTCTGCTAAAACTAAATGGTGACCTCCCAAATAATTTCTTCAGGAATTCTGAGTAGAGTTTTTGTTTTTCTCTCCTTCATTGTCAAATGGCCATATCTTACTTATACTGTAATATATTGAGGGACTTTATAATGTGTTATTGTTAATTGTTGAGAATACATATGTTTTTGTGTATTTAACATAAGTAGTGTGGTTATGTACATATGTTTTATGTTATATGATTTGGTAATATACCATAAGCGTATTATTGTTGTAAATATGTGTAAATGTTTGTGCTCTATGAAGAGCATTATACAAAACAAGTTTAAATGAGTAAATTGTACTGAGATTGTGAGTATGTATAATTATGAATTGGAAGATAGCTTGCTTTTTAACTTCTCTCTAAGCTTAAAACTGGGTAGTCAGGAATCTGGATAACAAAGCCAAGGATGTTTAGCAGAAAAAATAGTAATAAAAAAAAAGTAAAAAAGGGTCAATGCCAAATTAGTACATGTAAGCAGAGCCAAAACAAAAGAGTTTTAAATTAATCACATGAGTAAAATGCTAAGATTTCTTCAAATATCCACTAACCTGGATCAACCAGGAAGTGTTTCACGCTGACCCTATGATGTCATGCGCCACAAGTTTCCAGTTAATATTACTTAGCGTCTGCCTGGCAACAAAGGCAACAAAGATCACATAAAGGCAGCACCTACTGTATCATAGCACATGAAAATGGCACTATGGGAAAATGACACTCATTTTTAACGTAATGAAGAACACACAATTCTAAAAATAAATGCAATGACTGGATTCCATTACATCTTAAACTCCCAAAACAATGTCTCAAATATTTTGAGTTGACAAACGACTACAAAATTTTAAAAACAAAAGCCAGAGCATTGTTGATTGTTTCTTTCCATTTAATAAAGATGTGTGTACTAGGTTGATTTATCGAGACCTTCCTGGCCCCATGGAGTGAAAGACATGATGTATATCTATTTTGCACTGCAATATGAGAGTATTTCCACTGTCTGTGGGGGGATAAAAAACCTCATTGGAGAACTCAAGTAAAATCATGGTGTTTTTTTTTCCCACCATGTACACCCTGATAAAGTATTTTAGAGTTCACATTTACAGTTATCGGAATGAAACATGACTAACACTGCATTACCCTTTAACTTTAAATTGTCCAGAATAAGGGAGTGGCCTTTGATTATTGTGTGTGGCATTTTGTATTGCTACTTTTGAGGCTAATATTCTTGAAATTTTGTTGATTAGATTAGCTGTTATGCTGCTTTGATCATTATAGTTGAAAGTGAATTGCAGAACGTGCAAGTAGTTGCTCAGCCAGCTATCGACCTGCTCTTGGAGGGAGACTGTATATCATGTGGAAATGGCGCAGATACTAATAAGCCCTTCTACAGCCAATTTTCAGCTATTCTACCCAGTCGCTAGATATCAAGGAAAAAATGTATGTTGTTAATATTGTCTCACCTTACAGATAATATTGATATAAAGATCATATAGATATTTAATTTTTGTTAGTGTGTAGGATTATATAATGCTACCTGGGTGTCTCATAAATATTTTAAATTACATGACCATGCTATCCTAAAAGCAATTCCAGCTAACTTACTAAGAGAAGCTCCAGAGATTTTTTATGTTTAATATCCTTTTCTTTGCCACTCAGTGATTAATGGGGAAATTTAAGGTGACAAACAAAGAAAAATGTTGTGATCATATGTATTGCTTGATTTTCAGTTTGCATTATTTTAAAAGTATAATTCATATACAGAAAAAGACTAAATATTGCAGGTTCTTTCCTTTAAAAAATAAAGCAGCTGGAGAGGTTGCTAATGGAGCTCAGTTTAGGATTCTTTATGCAACTGTCTGATCAAGACATATAGCTTATAATTGATGTGTCCATTACTTGAATTCTCTTGTAATTATAGTCAATAAGTCTTGTAAATGTGTTAAAGCTCACTAAAAGCATAAAAAATCCAGAAGAGAAGAAGGCTAATAATTTAAAATAATCAATGTAGGCGTTTCAACACTTAATTTCCCTTGTGTGTTGATAGCTGATCATTCTTAATCCATTAAGATTTATTTTGTCGTTTATAATGCAAAATAGGTTTGCACTGGTCACTTGCCTGATTTCAAAATGTCCAGCAGGTTAAGTGCTCAATGTAGTCCATTATTCTTCCCTGACTATATATATTAATTGCATTTAAAATCAAGTTAATGCAAAAACAAGAAGTGAGGTAAGCATCAATAAGTAACCGTCCAAATAGCCACCTACCCCACAGAAATTTTACCTTTACTTCTTTTACAAATAATGGCTCTATCTTGCTCCTGTTTTACTAAAAATAAGCGTTTTTCACCATTCCCTCTGGTTAAGCTTTCATTCTTCAGTCTCTTGAGTTTGTGTAATTTAGGAAATGTTGACTTTTTTGATTTAATCATCCAAACAACATAGTTGCATCTTAAAAAAAAAAAACAAAAAAAAACTTGTGGCAGGAAGGGTGCAAATATGCTGTATATACCCTGCATGTAGCATTTTTTCATTTGTCTATAGTAAACTGCTTTTTCAAAATGTATACCCAGTTTTAAAGATTATCCAATTCTGAATGTATTTTACTGCCTTCTACATATTTTGCCGTTCCTCCAATTTTACTCTCATCTAAAAATTTCACAAGTTTACCAGTTACATCTGCATTATTGTCATTAATAATAATTAGAAAGAGTAAACAGTCCCGGGTACCCACTAATGACTTAATCCTGTGTAGATCACTCTTCTCTGATTTGTATTTTGTCTCTTGTCTGTTTACCAGGTTTGAATCACATTTTGTAAGTTAATTGTGACACCATTGGCTTCCAGGTTTAATAAAAAATCTTTGGTGCAAACCATATTAATGGATTTTTGGCATCTTACTAATTTATTTCTTGTGATTTTCCTTTCCCTACTGCTCCTAGTTGCCTGTTTAAAAAAGTGTAATCATTTCAATTGACAGGATTTTGTCCCATTATAGTTTTAGTTTTATAGTTTCTAACAAGTACTCTACTAATTTATTTATGATTATACTGAAGCTTCTATAATCTTTCACTGGAAAGAAGTGACACTTATTCGTCTATACTTTTGTGTTTTACCAGTGCGATTTAGGACAGTAGTAGATTAATGCTGTGTGTGTGTTGGTGCTGGCTTTGATTTACTGGCATAAGAAATTAATTGGGCTAATAAATTTAGGTTTAGGTTTAGAATAGATAGTATGACATTTGAAATTTAGAATGCTGAAAGTATGAGAGAAACGTTCATTGAATTGGTAGAGATCCTGAATTGCAGCAGAGAAGTTATTTGCTGTATAAGGAAGGAAACTGAAGGCACTGTGTAATAATGTTTTGTGGAGTTGAAGATTTCAAATTTTGCTGATGACAGAGGTGTGTTGGTATTGCTTTAACTGGAATTCTTCTAATTGGAAAAAATGGTGAGTAATGTGGTTACGATGGAAGTTAAGTGTTCTGTAATCGTGGGCAAAGAAGAGGTGAACATAATCCCAGCAAATACACTATATAAGAAATTGATAGATGTACAATTTAAAAAGTTACATTTTAGGACTTGTGGTTGTTAATATTTTCATAGGTGACTTGGCAAGAGACTACTGTCTTGAGTGGTCGTATCAGAGCCAGTACTGATCATGATGAGTGATTTCAATGCAACTTTGATGGATATTAAAGTGAAGGAATTCCGGTGTTTCATTTTGCAATGGAAATTATCATGAGCAGCACCGGCGGCACAGTTCGCGCAGTGGTAGCGCTGCTGCCTCGCAGTTAGGAGACCTGGGTTCGCTTCCCAGGTCCTCCCTGCGTGGAGTTTGCATGTTCTCCCCGTGTCTGCGTGGGTTTCCTCCGTGCGCTCCGGTTTCCTCCCACAGTCCAAAGACATGCAGGTTAGGTGCATTGGCGATTCTAAATTGGCCCTAGTGTGTGCTTGGTGTGTGGGTGTGTTTGTGTGTGTCCTGCGGTGGGTTGGCACCCTGCCCAGGATTGGTTCCTGCCTTGTGCCCTGTGTTGGCTGGGATTGGCTCCAGTAGACCCCCGTGACCCTGTATTTGGATTCAGCGGGTTAGACAATGGATGGATGGATGAGCAGCACCTTCTCTAAGAAAGATACAAAGGATGTTAATAACATTGGTAGCTAGTTGCATTAGGAACACAACTCTACTTGTCACTGAGGATAGATGAGAATGATAATAAATAATTTTATGTATGTAGTGTTTTTCCCATGTACAAAGCAGATGACTTGGGTGTGGTGTATGAGTCGGGGACTTTTTTTTCTTCTTTTCTTCTTTTGATATTTGTATCATTTCTCATTCAGATGTTTTACTTATATTATAGAAACATGTTTACAAAATAAATTTACTCACATAATGAATGAAGTGAATAAAATCATTGTGTGGTCAAAGTCATGAGGAAGAGTAAGAGTAAGTATGTGCTATGGATAAAACTATGTGTTTGCTAAATGATGAGAGGGTCAGAAATTAATTGGCAGACACATTTTTAAAAAATGTATAACTGAGAAGCAGTTTTGAAAACAACAGAACTTGTTTGTGCATTGACAAAGAAACCATTGAGGCACAAGGAGGACTGCTTTTGCAGTACTGGTACAGTCTACGGCCACACATTACTAGTGTTCATTTAAAAAACACTGTTTTAAACAAAAATAAAATAAAAATGAAATTAAATAAAAATGCAGTTTTTAAAAGAAAAGTATCTCTGTCTACAGTAGTGTTTTCGCATCATTTAAGAAAATACATTATTTCTGCCAACACTAAAACAACAGAAAATGCATGTGACATACTGTAAGTGTTTCCCTACACTGGACATTTGTGCAATGGTAGAAAAATCCTTGAAGGGATGGTAAAGCCACCACCCACATTTTTTATCTCAAAATTGGATAAATTATTTGCTAGTTGCATATGTATGAAGCATTCAAACTGTACAAAATTCAATTTAGATGCATACAGGTAAGTAACACAGTAAGCACCCCATGGAAAGCATCTTCTCTGTATCTGCTATATTGGAATGTCATTTTCTTTTGTGTAGGGTGACCAGTTGGGGATTGTGATGTTGTAATAGGATCCAATCAGGGAAGGACTATGTAATAAGCACAAACAAATCAGAATGCAATTATAGTTTGTGTTTTCAAAAGTCTACGCTTTCACCCATCTACACTGCAACATTGAGCTGATGTTTTCAGAGGTATATGATGCTAAAGGGTACCGTTCGGTCCATAAATATTTGGACAGAGACAACTTTTTTTCTAATTTCGGTTCTGTACATTACCACAATGAATTTTAAATGAAACAACTCAGATGCAGTTGAAGTGCAGACTTTCAGCTTTAATTCAGTGGTGTGAACAAAATGATTGCATAAAAATGTGAGGCAACTAAAGTATTTTTTGAACACAATCCCTTCATTTCAGGGGCTCAAAAGTAATTGGACAAATTAAATAACTGGAATTAAAATGTTCATTTCTAATACTTGGTTGAAAACCCTTTGCTGGCAATGCCAGCCTGAAGTCTTGAACTCATGGACGTTACCAGATGCTGGGTTTCCTCCTTTTTAATGCTCTGCCAGGCCTTTACTGCACCGGCTTTCAGTTGCTGTTTGTTTGTGGGCCTTTCTGTCTGAAGTTTAGTCTCTTAGGCAAAGAGTGTTGTTCACTTAGTTGGATGTTGTGAAGGGGTTTCTCTTCACCATCGAAATGATTCTGCGATCATCCACTACTGTTGTCTTCCATGGACGTCCAGGTCTTTTTGTGTTGCTGAGTTCACCAGTGCTTGCTTTCTTTCTCAGGATGTACCAAACTGTAGATTTTGCCACTTGTAATATTGTAGCAATTTCTCGGATGGGTTTTTTCTGTTTTCACAGCTTAAGGATGGCTTCTTTCACCTGCATGGAGAGCTTCTTTGACCACATGTTGTCTGTTCACAGCAAAATCTTCCACATGCAAGCAGCACACCTCAAATCAACTCCAGGCCTTTTATCTGCTTAATTGATAAGGACATAACGACGGACTTGAACACACCTGCCCATGAAATAGCCTTTGAGTTAATTGTCCAATTACTTTTGAGCCCCAGAAATGAAGGGATTGTGTTTAAAAAAAATGCTTTAGTTGCCTCACATTTTTATGCAATCATTTTGTTCACCCCACTGAATTAAAGCTGAATGTCTGCACTTCAACTGCACCTGAGTTGTTTCGTTTAAAATTCATTGTGGTAATGTACAGAACCAAAATTAGAAAAAAGTTGTCTCTGTCCAAATATTTATGGACCTAACTGTATTTTCAAAAGGATCAGTTTTTCAGTGGGTTGAAAATGTCAGGGTACTGTGGATGTAGCCTAAGTATGAAGAGCATCTCATGAAGTGTGAGGCCCCCAGCATTGTGACCTCCTTTTTGTGCTGTATTGTTTTCAGAAACTTTCAACAGCAGAGGGCATTTAGCAGTTCAAAGAAAATGGAGGCACCTTAATGAAATATCAGAATTTAAAGAGCTGATCCAGAAGTTAAGAGTAACTCTAGATGCAGCAATACAGTATATATTGGTTAAATAAAAAAATCTGTATATCAGAGACAAAGGACCAGATGCATTTAATATGGGACACATTGTACAGTATAGCTAAGCACCTGAAGAAGACATTATTTCATTACTTGGAATGCTTTGACTATAGCTTTGTTAACATGAAACCTAATATTCTCAAGTATAGCTCATTATAGCTCAATTAAAGTAAAACACTTTTATATTAAACATGCTAATACCATTTTCATTGAAATCTTATCACTATCAATTAAACAACACACTTTGTTGTATTCAGCATTTAAATATTTAAACTAATACAGGCCCTTCTTTGAGTATAATATTGTTGCATTTCATCTTCTTTATTTATCTTCATGCTCTAGTGTATGATCACAAACACAAAATTTCAACAATTTTTATAAAGATGCTGCTTATTGCTCATATTTATACAATTGTAATTTACTTACAGTTGTGTATGTGTGTGTAAGTGTAAGATCTTCAAAGCAGACTGTGAAGCAAAGTTGAAATATCGTTGCTTAAGTAAAGTATCTTTTATGAAAGACAAAAAAAATCGCTTTCAGATGCATTGATAATATTTAATTTACTAATTAGGGAACCTTTATTTTCTATATTAAATTTTATAAAGAAAAGTAGAGCTTTGTAGACTCCAGTATACCCCCAGCATTTTATGGATATACAGTATTGTACAGTTATGTCATATTCACAGTACAGTAGTTTATATATTAACTTACTAATATCGGAAAAGCATTAAATCATATTTTAACCAAAAAAACTGTATTTCTATGTTTGGTAGATGTTCATTTTGTGAACTTGATTTATCATTATAGGCAATTTCTTCAGCTTTTCTTGGCTGTATTGGACTTGCAAGGTATGAAAAACCTTGAACCAGAACATTGATATGAAATAGAGGAATTCAGTAAGCCTGTACAGTATATTGGCCAAAAATTGTTGATATTGCCAGAATTTAAGTATGAACACAAATATATGCTATATGTAAAAGTTTGAGTTTGCGTAGTTTGTGTATAGTTTTATTTTATGTAGTAATATAACTACTTAGTTATACAAATAAAGTGGCTTAGGGGGAGATTTTAGACGAGCAGTAAGATAAGAGGTGCAAACACTCCACGGCCATCTTCCCCAAAGTTGGAGTTATCAAGACTGTTTAGAGTATCTTGTGGAGGCTGACAACGACTCTGATAACTCTGGGGAAAAAGATGGGGATAAGGAGTCCTAGTGGATAATCGCATAACCAGCCCACATAAAGAGAACAGTAGTGATTGTGGAGGAGACAGTTATTAGAGAAATTGAGACTCTGATTTGCTGTAGAGCTAGAGAGTCATGTGCAGTTTTTCTGCCTTGTACACTGTTAGGAGAAATCCCTGGACATTGGATAGGATCCTGGCTGGAACAAGGATAAATCCAGTTGTTGGTGACTGTGCTGGAATAGATAATATACAGTAGGCAAGCCTGGCAGTTTTGCAATCCAAATCAAATGTAAAAATTGAGGAGCAGAGCTGACAAAGTAGTTTTCTCTGTAGTTGTTCCTGGGTATGATTATGAATATTGGAAGGCTTAACTCGTGGCTCAGATCATGGTGTAGAATGGAGGGGCATAGGTTTATAAGACATTTCAGCTAGGGAGTTAAGAGCAGGGAGTATAGGGCATTCCAGGTTCAAAACTTTGTATAGGAAGAAATAACAGTATAAAAAATGCAATAACTTCAAAATTTCTAACCCACATCTAATAAGCAGAATTAAAATCAACTGTACGTATATTAAATATGGCTAGACTTGATGCTAAATGCATAACAAATTAAGCCAATAAAGTTAGTTATATGTAGTGATATAAGAAGTGTGGTCATATCTGAGAGATGGGGATTAATATAGGTCGATATGCAATATTTGGGAACGGCAGACAAAATTGACAAAGTGAGCGAGTTGCCATTTATGTAAAACAACATCTCAATGTACGTCTGTTTTAAATGACTGGTGAGACATATCTAATAGATGATATTTGAAAAGCATTAGGAAGAGCTGCCTGATACTAAGAACTGATTTACCAGACTGCTCAGTGCAAGCAGTAGTTCAATATGTGCGCTTTTCATAATACGTCATATTAAAAAAGTAAGTTTAGAGATGGGCATTGTCGTAATGCGGGACTTTAATTACCCAAATGTTAACTGGGGTAATTTTATAAGTAAAAGAGCATAAGATAAGGTTTTCATGTGTGTAATCAGTGACTGTTTTAACTGAGTATGCTGAAACATCAAGGGAAGCAGAAGCCGGTCTAAATTTATTATTCTGTAACAATCAGGATAGAATTTAGGGTGTAAAGGTGATCCAGCCATTAGGATCCTGTCACAACAATATAATACATTTTTACTTTCTTTTGACATTGTGGAGTTACATCTTGAAATGATTTATAAGGACAGATCTTTTGACTTTAAGAACAGTATTTTATTGCTGTTCATTTTCGGTCTCCTCACAGAGATGTGCTTTGTGTACTGACACTAATATGAAAGTTATTAGAAATAATTACTTAAATTCAAATTGCCTCTGATCCAATTTATAAGTCATATTTTTTATTGTGGGTTTGATGTGATTTATATTCTTTATTGATTGCAGTTGTTGGTTATGTATTAAAGCAATTTCTCATATTTAGGAAAAACACTTCAGAAAACCAAACAAGTGTAAATGAATTCACATTTTTTATATTAATTTTGAAGGTTGAGATATTTGGTTGCTTTCTGTAACACTAGTAAGAAAAGTTTCACAGGCTTTCCATATACAGTACTTTTCATAAACACTTCCTTGCTTATTTTATTTTAATTCAACAATATCTCTGGCTGTGCACTTTATGAAATTGTTGGGTCTGTATTGTTCTTACTGCAATGCCCTGAAAGTAAGTTCAGGCACTTACTAACCAATAACCTCCATTTATGTAATAACAAAATAGTTGCATATTGTTTAATCTGTATGCATGATTACTTGCTTGTTTTAGCTCATGTTTCCAATGAACTTAATACAGTCCAATCTGATTTATTTTCATCACACCTTACTGTACAATAGAAGTATTTTTTTGTTGGTACTGATAGTTTAGTTTTAGAGGTTTATATACAAAGAAACATGGTATTATGGCAGGTGTCCATTGGCAGGAAGACTCTGGCTTGCTTCCAGAGATCAGAGACCTGTTATTAGGATAAGTTTAGTGTAAAGTACTCCAGTGGCAGGAAGTGTTTGAGTGTGTTCTGCAATGGACTGCAGCTTATTCTATTGCTGCTTCCTACCCTTTGCTGCTAAGGTGTGCTCTAAGTACTTGTGCCCCCAAGAAACAACAGGTTTAGAAAACTGACTAATGAATAGAATGATCTTTGAAAGTTTATATAGCTGTCATATAGTCATTTATGTGGGTGCACATGGAAAAAGCCTGCAGTTTCCTCACTTGCAAGCTGTTAGATCAAAATGTAATTCTTTCTATAATTATTAAGCTTTATGCAGTTCTAAGCACATCAAACACAGAAAAAAAGTACACGAGTAACGCAAGTTTTTTTCCCCCTCCATTAATGTTTTTCATACCATTTGCTGTTATACAACATTGGTCACCATTGACTTGTGATAAACATTTTACCTCCATTCTCCATGAAAACGTGAGATTAAAAATGTTATCTCAATCATCACTACAAAATGCATGGAGTATATTACATAAGAAAAATATAATTTCTGAGTGGAGTATTCTTTCAAGAGAAACCTGGCTGTGCTCTTCACTTCATTTTCTGTCTTCCTCCATGATGACCTTTCACCCCCACAACAATATAGTTTCCTGTAGCTCATTTCATGAATGCTACTGTTGCCATTGTTCTTTTGAAAGTGATTTGAGTGCTTAGGGTAAGATATATTCTCAGGATTTAGATAAATAAGGTGCTATTTTAAACTATAGTCTAACTCCCTGTGTACATTAAAACTCCACCTATGACAGTTGCTGTGAACAGAGAAGTGAACTGGAATGTATACCTACCACAAGAAATATAGTGTGAATAATCTGCAATAAAAGTATTATGGTAGTTCCCATTTACTCTTGTTGTCCTAAAATACCTACTTTTAAATAAAGGTGTAAAGTTTTTGCTTTCATGCTTGCACTAGTGCTTCATAGACTCCATTTTAAACCACAAGAACAGGCACAGTATTTTATAACATTTATAAAATCTGTTTGCCTTAGGGGCAGAATGGTGATGCAGTGGATTTTGCATGATCTCCCTGTGTTTACGTGGGTTTCCTAATCCATCCACCCATCCATTATCCAATCCGCTATATCCTAACACAGGGTCAGGTTAGGTGAATTGGTAATTCTAAATTGGCCCGTGAGTGTGTGTATAATGGACTGGTACCCAGGGTTTTTTCCTACTTACAATACAATACAATATTTATTTTTGTACTGTATAGGTCAAAATCACACAGTGAGTGCCCCAATAGCACTTGTGCCCCATGCTGGCTGGGATAGGCTCCAGCAACTCCCACAACCCTGGTCTGGACTAAGCGTGATAGTAAATGACTGACTGTTTAACTTGGAACAACACTTTCCGATGGCAAATTAATGTATACCATAATTATAAAAAATTACTTTGACATGAAAAATAGCAAAGTTTTTCTTTAAGTGTGCATAAATCAAAATTTGCTTGTTTTGTCTAACAGTTATGATAGCCCAGTTGATGATTTTTAATCTGTTGGTTCTGGAATTTGTTATATAATGCTTGTCCAGTCATGTGGGTGTTTTTTAGGATCATTATATGTACTAAAAGTTTAGTTTACAGCTGGGAAAATTCTGGCACTAATGTGCTCTCAGCAAATGGTATGTGTCATGAACATCTAGAGCACACCAATTTTCTCAATTCTCAATATTAATTCTAACATGTTCGCTTTTTCCAGAAAGTATTGCATTTTGTTGTATTGTAGTGCATTATCTTTCCATTCTTTTCTGATTATTGTATAGTTTAAGAAGGCAATGTGTCTTTTTTAAAAATTATTTCTTCTTTTGTTGATGATGTGCTTTATTCTCACATTTAAATAATCTTACAAGAGGCTAATAAATCTGAATGGCTTAAGAAGCAACAGGTATATTGATTTCCGAAGTACACAGCTTACTAATAACATATGGAGAGCCAAAGGCAAATCTGAGTGATACAGAGAGGCTAGCTGTAGATTATTTAAGAACAGTTTATATGTAAGTATACTTTCAAATGTGTCTGGTGACTGGTATAAGTGACATGGTTTTATTGGCTGGTGGTAATAATCTGTGCACTTTAAATTTTTCTAAACTGCTAACCATGAATGACAAGCATTTCTTTTACAATATATGGTATACTATTTTAAAAATAATATTTTGCTTTGTATTATATCTGATCTTTAAATCTGGACCTCTTCACTTTATTATTAGAGAGTGCAATTCTAAAATGGGAGCTCAATAGAAGATATCTGCTTTAATGTTGACATTTAGACCAAAAGTTATTTTCCTTCTAACACCATCTGCACCTGCCGTTCTTACATGATTTTTTTAAAAGCTTTATTTTATTTTTAGAAAATATTCTAATGGATTTAAAAGGAACTTGTGTAGAGAAGTTTGAAATACAAGATAACCATAGCAGGGAAAGAGTGAATATTTCTGAGTCTCATTTCAAATCTAAAAATTCCATATCTCCGATTTAGATGACAGTAATAATTTAACATGACATTGCATTAATGGTTGGTTCAGTTTTACTGAACTCATTTAAGTGGAATGGAGTTTCTTAATTTGACTGATAAGATGTGATGGCTATTAGATGTAATGTCTTTCTCCTTTTGGCATTTAAATGCATAGAACAGACTGAATATAGCCATCTATGTGTTAGATATACTTTACACCTACACCTAGAAATGAAAATGGCAGAATTAAGAGATCTGGTTTCATTGTCACTGAACTGTGAAATACTCACCCATTTCCGTATCTGATAAGTAACGGTGGCCTTTCAATCTTCGTTAGAACATTAAAATTAAATGCGTCGTTTTATTTTATCTTGCAGCTAGTGAACCATGTTTGAACACATTAGTAATCCACACAATGTCTTTTATCTGTTCAAGAAAAGATTCAGAAATAACTATAGAAGTAACTTTGACATTACCTTCAGAGTGTTTGGAAATCAATCCATTTTGTTTCTGACATTACAGCAATAATAATAACTTTACTTCAGTTTTGGTTGCTTCTGGAGATGGAGTCTATTCATGCTGCAATGTGTGCAAGACTGGAACTCTCTGTAGACATGACACAGTTTTGTTGAACAAGTTCAATGTCTGCTGATGATTAATGAATAGATAGTATACTTTTTTGATAAATCAATAATGATAGGACCAATATGGAACATTTCATCTTATAGAGCTGCTGCTGCCATGATAATAGCCGATGATCTGTTTAGGTTCACTCCAAATTACCGTCGTTATTAAAGCTAAGATGTAATTATTACCCAAGTACAGTGTTGCTGTCAATGATCAATTTTGTGAACCTAATGAATATGTGAAGATGTTTATGAGAATGCATACTTTTATTTTCTTGAAAGTACAGCTACAAATTTATTTTTATTTTAAAGGATGACTAATTTTATTACAGTTCCCAGCAGCATAATGGAATATTTATGGTTCATGTAAGGGAATTCTGTTAATCAGCCAAATTTGTTTGTAACCTGGCTATCCTGGTTGTGTGATAAAGTCTTATTCCAGAAGAAAAAGTTCCAAACGTTGGTGGCCCATCACGGTGCAATGTCAATTAGTATGACAGCATTTTTTAAACTATGGAGAGTAAGATTTAGTTTAATTAAGAAGACTGCCTGTGAACAAGGTGAGCATCCAAATTCCACAAGACAACCTGGTACTAAACTGAGTTTTGCCCCAAACCGGTATGGCTTGCAGTACTCTATGACTCCGTGCTACAATTACTTGCAGTAGTCTTATATTAAGAAATGTTATGTAAATACTGATATAAATCTGCTGAATCAAGCGTCCATGTTAGAGAGCCCAATCTGCCAGTTCACTTAATGTGGCAATTCATTTCCCCTTTGTTTTAAAGATGATGTATAGACCTTATTTTTAAATCCATGTTGCATGTTCAGCTGCTTTTAAATTGCTGCCTTCTTTATGAATGCATAGAGTAATCTTAAATTCTACAAAAACCCATAAATGGATGTATACAGTTTCTTGTGTTGAGAGTACACAATCTCTTCTTTATTGTCCTTTCATACTGACATGAATTCATCACTGCAGGCAGGGAGTACATCAGTTTTGAGGAGTTGAAGTTACTCTGTAATTGTGCTTACATGCTTACATTTTCCATAGAAATTACAAAACAAACACTGCAAGTTTATTATAAATACAAAATCTATTATCAAACCAATATAAAATTTGCACTTGTAACACCGTTATTGAAGCACCTAAAACTATATTGGATTTGAAAAATGAATTAATGGTGTCTTCTGTTGAAACCTAGCTATCAGTTTATGATATGGTTCCATAAAATGTTTATCAGTGAGTAAGCTTTTGAGAAATTTTAATTTCAGATTTGGTTTGGAAGACTAAATACTTAAGAGAAAAGTTTGTTTTTGTACTGTGAAAAAAACATTGCCTTTGTATTATTATTTGTATTTTCATATAAAATGCTATGAATTTAAATTTGTGTTAAAGTTTTATTTGTTTTAGTATGACCAGTTTTAATATATTAACATTTGTGAAGGCTTTTTCACTGTCCTAGCCTAATTTGCTAGACAGTTTCAAGTTTTATATTCATTTCTTCTAACAGCTCAGCTCTAAACTTCGCAAAGATGCTTTCAGAATTTACTTCAGGCATTTGGTTAAATATTATTTACTTCATTCTTCATTTTATTTCAAAGTATCTGAGTTAAATGAAGTTCGTTCTTTCTTTCTTTTATGGAAAAAAGTATTTTTATTCACCAACCTGTAACTCAAAAAAGTGGTTCTCAGTACTGTCTTTTATCTAGGCTTTGAATTTTAGGGACTAGTGTTTGATAATGATAACACTTGGAAAAACAAATTTAATGAATAAGTATAGAGATTAAGTCTGTAAAGGTGCATTGCAAAAATCCATGTCACGTTTTATTCTATTTTTTAAGTACTATGCTTTAAATGTTAATGGAGTCCAAAGTATTGTCAAAGTTCTCTCTGTTTCTTTAATAACCTGTAATGTGTAGGAATGCCAAACACATGCATTTTGTTCCTATGGCATGTATAGTTTTCACAACTCCCCAATTTCTGCATAGTAACTCGACTTTTTTATTGTTTTAGGTTCAAAGCCTTTTAAGTGTAAACTTTGCAACTTTGCTACAGCTCAGCTGGGTGATGCTCGCAACCATGTTAAGAGGCACCTTGGAATGAGAGAATACAAGTGTCATGTGTGTGGGTAAGCAAAGAGATTTTTTTTTGCCCCTCATTGCAGCAATAAAATGGAAACATGGTCCAAATTGTAAAACTCTGTATTTCACATCCCAGGAGATCTGAAATTATACTTGCTGTTCCATTGTTATGGTAAATTTTTTAAACACAGTTATGACATTCTTCATCTGCTTCCAATCCTGCACTGAACACGAGCAATTTCATGGTCTCTAAGGTCAATCTGAACCTGTAATCTGTAAATTGACTAAATTATAGGATGTTCACTGATGTTGCCGGGAAGAACTGTAAATTTCACCTAAAGACATAAAAATATATAATTTAGTCTTTATATGGGTATTGCTTTATAAACAGTTTACTTTTTTAGCTTGCTTGAGGTCATGTGATTGATCCCATTAGTTTGCCAAAATTAGACTTGTTCAGATAAAGTATAAAGTCTTTGCCATGTTTAGTGTGGCAATTGATTTTGGTAGCATTATAGATATTACTTAGTTTTTCTTTCATTACCTATATGTATTTCTTTTGCAGTTTGTTCATTTGCTTCAGTTCACCATTATGTAGCAATCTGAAAAGTGGTTTGTTCAGAGTGCTGCACACATAAGACAAAGCATACATTTTTAAAGGCACATATATTGGTAAATTACAACAGTACAGAGCTTGTTGATAGCTTAAGGAAAAGAAATTGAAGCATTTCTAAATACCCCAAAAGTAAATAATTTTAAGAAGCCATGATTATTAAAGCCAAAAACACAAAGTGACCTAATTCAATTCAACATCTAAATAAATAGCAGAGTCTATTTGTTCATATTTGACATTTTGGAGTGCAATCTTCTTAAAGTACTGGTCAACTACTGCCCTTAGAACTGGATATCATATGCTATATAAGGAATAATAAGATGTGTTATAACAAAAGAGGGCTTTCCTCACATTTTAGTGAGTGAAGACCAGGAGGCTGTAGAAAGGCCTCTGTTAATACAGATAATCTGAATACTTCAAAAGCAATCCAGTATCTTGCATGAAACATGAGTGAGAGAGATTATGTTTTAATGGATTAAAAGCACTTTCTCAGATAAGCTGCTCAGAAGGTCCTTTATGAGTGCACCTTGTTATACTCTACTGGTAATAGACCTCACATAAAGGAAAGAACATAGAGAGTGGGGGACATCTTGTATTATTAATGAATGTCTGAAAAATCAAATATTTAAAAATTTTTAAGCTTGAAATAAAGAAAAACTGTATCAAAATATCAATGTTGCTACTTAGTATTTTCTTTTTGGCTGAACGGTTACTGTCTTTCTTTTTAATTATAGATACGTTATTACCTGTTCATGGTCATTTTGTTGTTTTGTATTATATTAACTTGTTGCCTATTAATTCCAATATGTCTGTTACACTTTGTGTTGTGAACAAGTACTTTACTCACAATAGCTAAATAATTGTATTCGGTAATGATGAATACAGTATAAAAAATAATCCTTTAGAATTTCTTGATTAAATTGAGCTCATTTTATTTAGTGGCCAGTGTTGAATATTCTGCATTTCTCATTACATTTTTTAATTCAGTTGCATCTACTGATTTCAGTTATATTCCTTCCATATACAGTATATTCTCTCAATTTAGCAGTTTTGGTTCTGGACATAAATCCTCTTTGGGCCTGAAAGATTTTTCTAAAATATTGAAATGTATGCAAGTTCAATAAGAGATTACACAGAGATCGATGGATGAACTTCCAGGTACCCTTAAATGAGTTAATTTTGACATAGTGCTCCAATGTGTAGTATCCTGATTGAAACCTTAAGTTATGCAATAAGGGAGTTTAATTTTCTAACCAGTACTGTAGCAGAAATTATTGCTACAAAGGTTTAAACAATATTATTTTACATGAGCTCAGGTTCATTATTTTCACTTTTATTATTTCTTGCAGAGCAGTTTAAAAGTTGACACTTAAAAGTCTGTTCCATGTAGGATTTTGCATTAACCTCTTTAGAGTGTTATGTTTTCCTTATTGTTATGTTTGAAGAGCCAAAAACATTCAATTATTTCAACAAGAAAACAGCCCTTTTCAAGTCCAGCCACACAATTCTAAATTGTATTTTGATCTGTGCCCCGACTTGGCCACTCTAGGATATCAACATTGTTGTTTTTAAGCCATGCCTTGCTACAGAATAAGTCATCTCACAAGGTGCAGATTTTTTGCAGATTGCATCTCCCAGTATTTTCCTTTATTTCATTCTTTTGACTCTCTATTTTCACATGCCTTCCAGGGCCTGCTATTGAGGAACATCCTCACAGTATGATGCTGCCACCAGTATATTCCACAATGGCTATGGTGTGTTTAAAATAATATGCAGTGTTTGGCCTTCAAGAAACATGGTGCTTTGTCTGGTGATCTAAATGTTCAATTCTAGCCCTAGACTAATGAACCGTCCTTCAGTTGACTGTGTCTCCTGGCATGCTGTATTTGAGATATCATATGCATTTGTTTTTTTAACAGTAGCTTTCTTTTTGGCACTCTCCCATAAAGCTTCAACTTATGAAGTACTTGGGCAACAGTTGTTGTATACAGAATTTGCCAATCTCAGCCTCTGTAGCTTGTAACTCTTTCAGTGTTCTCATAGGTCTCTTGGTGGCCTCAAACATTTGTTGTCTTCTTGCACAATCTCTCACTTTGTGGATGGCCTGTTCTAGGCAGATTTACAGCTACGCCATGCTCTTTCCATTTCTTAGTGACCAATTTAACAGGGATATTCAGTGACTTGGATATTTTTTTGTCTCCATAACCAGACATGTGCATTTCAATAACCTTATCACAGAGTTAATTCAAGTGTTCCTTTGTTTTCATTTTCTATGTAAGGCCACAATACTGAATTACTACAGTTACCGTAATACATGTGCCCTTCTACTGCATTGAATTTAAAACTCTTGACTGCACAGAAGTGATCTCCATTGAAATAATTCTGTGAGTTGTATAACCAATTGCCCTTACCAGTGATGATTTAGGGGTGCCCTGTTAAAGGGGGTAAATACATGATAATCAATTAATTTGTGTTTTATATTTGTAAATAATTTAGACTACTTTGCAGTGATCTGTTTTCACATTGACATTAAATAGTCTTTTTCAGTTGATAATTGTTACAGATGCAGAGTTTTATACATTGAAATTCAATGTTGTATCACAATAAAATATAAAAACTTCCAAGGGAGTAAACACTCTGTATAGACACTATATGGTATATCTCATTCCCTTTTTTAACTAGCATTTCCTACCGAGCTATTAAAATTGTGCACTGGTAATCCATATCCTAAATATACACTTAAAAAAGAATTTCCATTTGTTCTGTTGTATGACAGCTTGCTTTTTGTGTTCAAGAGAGAGCTGCATTTAGATACCAGTGTAAATGGAACTTCATGCATTTAGTAGACATTTTACAAAATGCTCCAAATACAGTATGCATGCATACAGTGCAAATTAGAATTTTTCTCTTTTAATTTAATAATTTGAAATTCCTTGGCTCATGTTACACTGGCCTTCACCATCAAAAAGTAATGTCATTGTGGGTTTTCTCCAAGGTGTCTCAGTTTCCAAAGATTGGGATCTATAAATTAGTCCCTGTGTGAGTGATTATGGATTTTTTTTTTTTTTTTAATAAATTGGTAATATCTCTGGGTATGCTTTTGACCTTAAGTCTGATTCTTCTGGATATGGTTTGACGGCTTGGTATATTGTAAAAAAAAAATACTGCACATTTAAAATAAAAAACATGTGAACTTTCATTTAAAAGACAGTGTTTCAAGTTTAGCATGGTTGAGTTTAATATTTCAAAAGTTCTGCAAAACTTTATTGTGTTTCCAGTACTTCTGGAAGTTCTAGAATACTTATTACAAAGTTTAATTATTTCAAAAATTTCTCCTATAGGATTGCAACAATGGGTTTCCATTACAGTTTTTTATATAATATATAAATTAGTTACAAAAATTTACCGTTAAAAAATAAAAAGGACAAAAAGTGCAACACCAAAAAAAGGCCTTGGCATTCTATGGTAATTTTATTTTTGTATGCTTTTACATTCCTAGTTTTTTCTATAGTGAAAATGTTTAGTCTTTGTGATATATTCTTAGAAAGAAAAATGGTAATCCAAACAAGAATAAATTAACCACATGTTCTGCACATTTTCAGATTATGTCTGAAAAGAAGAAAAATTGCCACATCTGGTTTCATCTTCTCAGTTAAAATCAATTAATCTTTATTTGATATAGTAACTTTCATGGTGAACACCATACCAATGCTATTTTTGTTTTTCATTTTTTCCATACATTTTGAACACATTTAACTAAGATGGTGTGTTCCCGGGATTCCAACTGGACAGAAAAAAAGCTTTTGTTAGGTCTGAAGCTTTAACCTCTCAAACAACACTGGCTACACTTCTAGCATTACTCAACATGATTTTTTTTCTGGTGTGGAACCAAATTTATGTCTTAAATTCAGTTTCTTTAAATATTTGTCAGTGAAAATGTCTTGCATTAATATTATCATTTTAATAACTGTAGTAAGTGTTATGCCCTCAGCCATATTTTCTTTTCAATGGTTGTTTGATTGAGTAATATCTGGCAATTTTATATTTATAGCAGATATATGTCAGAAGAAAGGTTTCATAAAATTAGTGGATGGAGAAATATTTCAAATCAATAAATAATTAGCTGGAACTGGGAATAAATGATGTCATCACATCCTTTAGACACTGAATCTGTTCATTTTTAAGGTGTTTCCTCAAGTGATTATTTAGTTTATCATTAGACTTTTTCTACTATCCTATTTATTTAGTCAGCCAATTTTTCTTTTTTAAATACAGCTATATTTTAAACATGGTATTGCATTATTTGTTTTGGCTTTTTAAATATTTGTTGGCAATATTCTTAAAAGTACAATTAAAAATAGCACTGAGTGCAGTGGCTACAGTCAGTATTTATTATTTTATCCATCAGTCTCCCTCATAATACTATAAATTATTTTCATTGATAATTTTGTAAAAAATATAAGCATAATTATATTTAGAATTTCTTGTGTTCTGGAGATAATAATTAAATTTAATACTGCGTTTGATTAATTCTCTCATACATGTTAATTTTTGCTGTGTTTTGTCATGTAAAGGTCATAGGGTGACACTATTCCCCCTTTATACTCTTTATTATGTAGATCTTAAAAGAATGCCTCAAATACTGTAGCCTTACCACATTGTTAGGTACTGTAGTTCAGCACTTCCTCCTTCCCTTTATAAGCTATATGCAAGCCCAGGCAATTTGATAGAGTACCAGAACAGGCAGGGCAAAAAGTTGCACATTTATTTGTGCATTATAAATAATATGCCCAAAATAATAAAAAATAAAGTAAAATGAATGTGACAAAAATAACATTGCAACCTAAGTATGAGTTCAACTTGTGTTCATGTGCTTATTACCAGGTGACTGTCTATCTTATGTTCTAGTCCAGCTTGGTCTTTGCTCCTGCATGACCTTTGACATGGCCTGGCCTTCTCCTCCATGGATGGAATATGGCAGAGAGAGCCTGAGATTCTGTGTTACCTCTGTCCTTATCTTCCAAGGTGTACATCCTGGACCAATATGATAAGCTGACTCCATACTTCATATCAATCCTATTTAACTATAACTCAGTCCTCTAATTCCACGCCCATTCTACCCTAAGCTTTCCTCATGGAGGGATAGAGACATCATAAATTTTACTTGTCCCTTCTATTCCAGACTTAATTTTAATGACCTTTCATCTCGGTCCACCTGAATTCCCCCGGGCTAGCTTACCAGTCAATTTCTGAGATTTTATCATTTCTAGTTTTAACCTGTAGTATGTACGATTGGGTTTAACAACAGTTTTTTTTTTAAGTACATATTGTTATAATAATATTATTATACTGTCCTCATTGCAGGCTGTAAAGGCAAGTGATTTTTAATTTTATAGTTTACGTTTCAATAAGTTTAAAACATGTTTAATTTATACAGTTTTTAAACAGTGCAGCGGAGCAATACTAAAACAGATTTGTGTCTCTTTTGTTCACCAGTTGCTCCATCTGTTTTAAAACTTCCATAACGTTCTTCATCAATATATGGACATTTTCTTTCATTTAATGAGCATGTGTGCAAGACAAGTCGGGGAGATGAGAGTGACATGATTTAATAATTGTTAAAATACTCATGAAAAGTGCCTTTCATTTTATACTGACTATCTGTAAGCATAAATTATACTTAAATATTACCATGTATACTTTGTTAGGCCAGTGAATGTGTTGTTTTATAGCAGTTGGATAGTTTTTAGCTTACTGTAACCATGACTTTCTAATTAGTTTACACATGCTCCTTCATTTACTCAAAGAAATAGATAAAAAAAAAGTGTGCAACTAAAAAGCATCAATATTTGATTTATAGTGTATGTTTTGTTGGGCACTGTTGTGCAATAAAAAAACAAACCATGAACCTTTCATATATGTCTCCATACAGTCAGTCCCATTTTGCATCTGTTCTCTCAGGCCAGTTCTCTAGTGGAATGATTCCTGGTAATAGTTCATGTAGTGACCTCTTCAGAATGCAATGAACAGTATCAATATGTGTCTTGGGAGATTAAAAACATCAACCTATACACCATAAATATGTCATAAAAGTTGTTTTCTTTGATTAAGTCACCAGATGTATCTGTATTGCTCTGTTAGAAAGTTAACAATAGATTCCTTTTAGAATGAAACTTTTAAAATCATATTATGCATCTCACTATTCAAATATTATAACTTTATTTGAATTGTTTATCTGTCTTTAACATTGGATGTAAATATGTAAAGTGTATGACAACACTGCTGTTGCAGATATTTGCTCTAACTTTAAACATAGTTAACAACTTGACACAGAGAATATACCGGCACCAAACAGAAAGTAACTAGGTGCAAGATTCAGACCCAAGACACTAGATCCTTGAAGCATCAGCGGTAACTACTCCACTCTCTTTGAAATGAAAAACAAAATTAAATAAACAAAAATTAAACCTATACAAATAACTAATCAGAGATGTGACTCTTATTAAAAAAAATAAGACTGTGACATTGCTTACAATGACATAGGCTGCATTCTATCAACAGCCTTATTTTAAAAAATGTGTTTTTACAAAATAGTTGTTTATTGTAAACTTTAATATTTTCTCACCATACCAAGCACATCATCCGCCACGCTTACCTCTTGGCTGCCATAATTTCCTTCTCTGGTAACGCAGCAATTTTATGACCTTGGCTCACAACCGCTTATGTGAATTGTAAATGAAAATGCAATTCATATGTCAAGCTTTTTAATTGTTTTGAAAAAGAGCCCTCACCTAAGCTTATTTGTCATGATTCTGAAGTTCTGAAATTGGAGGCTAGAGAATGAGAGCTTTGCTATTTTTTATTTATCCTTTCTACCCCAATAACTGTTAATGCCAACACAACAATAGGCTTCATAGCAATAACACCTGGCAATAATAAAAGTCTAATCTATCATATGTGAAAATGTACTACATTAACTTAAGACTACTTCAGAAGTAATGTTTTTATGACCAAACAGTGAACTTTGTGAGTTGGAATGTCAAAGGTCTCAAACATGAATTAAAGAGAAAGAAGGTATACACTCGCATAACAGTTTTTTTTTACAGGAGACTCACAGTAATAGCAGGTTTGGTTGCAAAGGGATTGGATTGGCAAAATATTTCACTCCAGCTATAAAAAGAAAACTAGGGGTGTGGGAATCTTAATACCCAGAACTATCCAATTTGTAGCATCAGACATAATATGTGATCCTGAATGGCGATATGTGATGGTTACGTGCAATGTATTTAATACTAAAGTGTTTCTGATAAATACTTGGGCACCTAACATGGGTGACAGAGATTTTATCCAAAATTATTCACATCTGTTCCTAATGTGAACACTCATAAAATTCTAATTTCTGGAGACTTTAATTGCGTTTAAATCCAGACCTGGATAGGTCTTTAGTTACAGTGGCGATAATATCTAATACTGCAAAAAAAAAAAAAAAACAGTTTGTAATGGATCATAATTTATCAGAGGTTTTTAAATCCTAACTTTGAACTTATTCCATTTTCTCACAAGTTCATCATTGTTACTCAAGAAGTGATTATTTCTTCATAGACAATAATTTTTTGCCCATTATCAAATCATGTTAAGTATGATGCTATTGTTATCTCCAACCATGCCCCTCTGATCATGGAGCTTAACTTACTATACTCTACACACTCATTTCGTAGTTGGCGTCTTAACCCCATGTCTGTAGATAATGAGCACTGTACACAATTCATATCCAAACAAATTGAATTTTTCTGGAGACAAATGTATCCCTAGTGGTCTTTGCAGGAACACCCTGGGAAACTCAGAAGGCATTTTTAAGAGAACAGATTATTTCATTTGTTTCTTACAAAAATAAATTGGAAACTAAGAAGGCATCTGAGTTAATCAGCAAAATTACCAGAATTGATATAGAATACGCCAGGTCTCCAAATGAGGCACTTTATAGGAAAAGACTGGTTTTACAATCAGACTTTAACCTCTTGACTACTAAAGAAAAGGAACAGCTCATCTTTAAAACATCATTTTTATGAACACAGAGAGAAGGCCAGTAAGATTATAGCTCAGAAAATCCGCAAACAGAAAGTCCTAAATGCAGTAACATCAATTGCCAGCACAGATGGAGATAAAATCATAGACAATAAAAGTATAACTCACACATTTGGAGAGTACTATAAGTCCTTGCATTCCACTCAGTCTAAAGAAGATAAGACACAATCTAATGAATTTCTTGACTCATTACAGATACAATTTACCTAGATATTTTTAGTGCTGTGGAACTAGATAAACCTCTGACACTCTCTGAATTAATAGACGCTATAAACTCATTTCAAAGTGGGAAAGCAGCCGGCCCTGATGGCTACCCAGTGGAAGTTTATATAAAAAAATGTTAAATAAGTTAGCACTACTATTATTAGCAACATTTATAGAAGCTAAAGACAACATTCCTAAGAAAAATAAGGACTTGCTACAATTTGCATCATACAGACCAATCTCACTCCTGAATAATGACATTAAGATACTCTCCAAAGTTCTAACTAGAAGGGTTGTGAAAGTGCTTCCATTTGTAATATCACAAGACCAAACCGTATTTATTAAAGGCAGACTCTTAGCTTCTAATCTTCGATGTTTGTTTAATATAATATATTCAGCCATTAAATCTAACACCTCAGAGATCTTACTATCTTTGGATACAGAAAAAGCATTTGACATGGTTGATTGTGGATTACGTATTCACCACATTGCACAAATTTGCATTCTGCCAAAACATATGTGCACAGATCAAACTACCGTATATTAGTCCAGAAGCCTCAGTTCATATTAACAACATTATTTCGGACTGCTTCAAACTAGAATGCGGTCCTTGACAAGGATATCTCCTATCACCATTGCTCTTTGTAATTGCCATTGAGCCATTAGCTGTTTACTTTCAAAATGAATCAGAGATAAAGGGGGTTTTCAGAGAAGGACCTGAACACAAAATATCACTATATGCAGGTTATATGGTAATGTGTATATATCTGACCCAGAAAATTCTGCGCCAGCAGTCCTGGACTCGAAATTAATTTCAATAAAAGTGTGCTCCCTAGCACACAATTCTCGACTGGACACCTTCCCATTTATCATGGCAGATCAGTTCATATATCTAGGGGTAAATATCACAAGTAAGTATAAAGTTCTTTTTCAACAAAATTTTGCTGTCTGCATTGAAAAAAGAATTAAACAAAATGTCAAGAGATGGTCCATCCTCCATCTCACATTAGCAGGAAGAATCAACACTGTTAAGATGAACATCCTTCCCAAACTTCTTTTTCTATTTCAAACCATCCTTCCTTTCAAAGTTTGATTAAAAACTCTTGATTAAAACTATCCAAAATGTTTCCAGGGCAAGATTCAACCTGTGAATGTTACCAGTGGGTAACTGATGTCCTATACAGTTTGAAATTGGGGAAGAAAAACTCTGAGGATCTGTTCAAAACTTTTTTTAAACTATGGCAGAATCTTATCAATAACATTTTAGAATAAGATTCTATATCGGGGAAAGGTATACTCTTCCTTCCTTGCTGCTTCAAAGATTTGCTTTGTTGACTGGCTCTCTTCTCTTTGTTTTGGGTGGGGTTTGAATTTAGGTTTTGTTAAATTTGATTTGATTGTATGGATTGTTATTTGTTTTTAATTAAATAAAATAAAAAAGAAAAGGTTTGTCTCTTATGGTTCGTTTTATTAACCTTATATCTGTTTAAGAACCAGTATATGCAAACTTCCTTGGTGTTTTGTTTTAGCCAGAGGTTTTCTCTGGCTTAGGTTTACATTCTTTTCCTTTGTTGTTTTTTGTTTATTTTAAAGTTTTTGTTATATATTTATATCATTTGTATTAATATTGTTTAGTTTTAATTAGTATCTGTGTGTAAGGTATTGTTTTCTTATGTCCCTTGTGCTCAGTGGGCGTTACACTTAAGAGGTGAGGCCATCTTTTCTTAGAATCGTCTCTCCAAGCTGGAGTGTTCATGGTTTGTCCCCCTCTTGTGGCATATGTGATGTTTTGAGGCTTTAAACAGCATTTCCACCTTTAAAAGCCAGTTTCCCCACTTTGGGCCTGCCTAGGTAGAAGCTTGCAGGTAGCAGTTGGGGGACTAGCTGGATTAGAGTGGGAGACTCTTATGGGCTGGCCAGTGAAAGCCTATTTTTATCGCTTATTTTGAAGGTCTCACAACCTTTTTGCCTTGTTTTAGATTCAGTTTAAAACACTTGTCTTTATATCCATCAAATGTAGTTTTTTAGGATCACAGATGTCTCAAATATTGTTCTTAGTTTTGTATTCTGTTCAGTGTTCTAAGCTATGTAATAACTGATGCTTCTCATAAAAAGTAAAGTTACTAATATTTGAATAAGTGTATTGCAGAAACATTGTAGTCTTTGCAACTGTTGCTTTCTTTCTTGTTTCTTTAACTTTTCACATATAGTTTACACTGCTGAGTGTTGGATGAAGCACGTGCCAGCCATCCTACTCCATTTGAGAAGTGGTGTTATTTTCAAGTAGCTTTCTTGTCCAATCCAGCAATAAATGTAACTGTTTTACTGTTTTGTTCAGCATGTATAGCTTGAAAGGTCCTTTTAGCTGTAGTTGCTTTATTTTGTAGACGGTTATAGTATACTTTACTTAAAATTGTCAAATATATTGAACGTTTCAGTTGCAGATTATATATATATATATATATAATTACTTCTCTAGTTTTGCTTTAGTGCAGTGTAATCAATACAATTATTTTTTTATGTTTAGTGTAATGAATATCCATCCATCTTCCATTTCTATCAGATGTTTGCTCATAGTTGCAGTTTAACCTGGAAGCATCAAGCAAAAAGGCAAGAATTATAGCTAGACAGGACACCTTTAAATCACACGGTACACTGATAAACACAGTGATCCTCACTGACGTTAGGCCGGCTTACCAAGGTAAATCAACTTTATATGAATATCTTAGGGGTGGGAAGAAATCGTAGTATATAGATAAGTCTGCCTAACTACAGGCAGTATTTATTATTAACCTATTAAATATTCACTTAAAGAGGCATACCACTCCAGAGTCATTTAAAAAAATTAGATAATAAAAAAATAAAGAAAGAAAAAAATAATAATTTGCTAAGGTTAAAAAAAAAACAGAACAAATCTTTTAACATATTGTTTACCTACATTATGTGATAATATTTGATAATCCTCAAATAGAAGCATGTTAAAACTCCAGTAAAACTATTTTTATTTTTCGAGAATAGTTGTTTTAGATGAGAAGGAATCCCTATGTAGATGATTATAATGTCACTCTCTGATCTTTGCAGCCTGAATAATTGTAAATCATTGCTTCATAATGTGTCAAAGAATGTCTGAAGTAGGCAATTAAATGGCAGAATATAATAGACCAAATTATTGCCTGTCAGGTTTTGAACAACACAGTTAGTATTTGAGTTACACTTAATCATTACGTGCATTAGCAACTTCATTGGAATCCGGCTCCAGGCTGAGCATGAAACACATTGCATTATTTAAACCTTTAATGGTAGAAGCCATTTATTTGTAAGGAAGTATACAACATGCCGAGTTTTATAAAGCATAGCACACTTAAGAGCTCCATTTATTCAAATCAAAGTCTTTAAGCACATAGACTTAAGTGGCAAAAATGAGCAATTTTCATAAGCTACAAAATATTTGGAAATGCAGAGTATTAGATGATTTCAGACAGCAGAATTGATATTAAATATTTACTTTTATCCCGCCACAAAGTTGAAGGCTTTTTGCATAATTCATTCAAGATTTCTAATTTCAGTAAGTATTTTAATGAGCATGCATTCCTATTAAACAAAATGATGTTCTTGCAATAATGATGCCTGTCTTATGTGTAGATATTATTTTTGTTTGCAAAATGTCATATTCCAGTGAAAATCTTAAAGTTTTGTGTGTGTCTTCTGCATTAACAAGGAACTGATGGCATTATTTTACTGGATAGATGCTAATTTAGGCTTTGTCCATCTGGACCCGAAAGAGAGTCACATAAGCTCAAAAGGTGTTTTTTTTTGTTTTTTTTTTTTAACCTTAACAAAACATGCTTTGCTGGGTTGGGCAGGCAGTGTGTAATGCTAGGTATAGTGTTTGTATAGTTTTGTCTGTTTATTTTGTTAAATAGGATGGTCCTTTTAATACTGTCCTGTTACAGTTTTAAGTTTTTGTAAGTACAGGTATGCACCACATAACATCGATTAGGGCAACATTCGACCACACATACAGTACGACCATAGTCCCATAAGGTTATATAATACAGTTGAGAAATTCCAATCAGAGAACGTAACTGGATGTAGTGAACGCAGCAGCTTAATAACACACAACATGTGTATCTTACATCTTTTGCATACAAATTGATACAGCTGCCAATACTGTACTTTCTATCATTATTTTAATTTCAACATTTCCTGCTTTCAAATAAGATGTTTATCATATAAAAATGTATGCAATCTTGCACATTACACATCTCTGGAGCATTGCCGTATCATCTCTCTGTATTTAGTCAAAACAGGTACACTACAGCATCCCATATAGCTTTGGTAAGTACTATATACTGTATAAAATATGGTGTTTGCATAATGTCCTGTTTCACAGAACATATTTCAAGTGTTAAGTGGTGCGTATCTGCATAGAATTTTTGATGTTTTTTTCCCCCCTTTGTTTTGTCATTTAATCTTTATTTTTTTTAGTCTTGTTTATTTTCTGATAGGATGCCATTTTGTACACTGTTATCAATCCTGTCTTGCCGGTGCAATATTTTCAGACATCACACAATAAATATAGTGCCATGTGAAGTGATCTGCATCCCCTGGTGGATATTCCCTGTGTGTTTAAAAGTGCCTTCTTAGTGACAATTAGTTTTTTGTTTTTTTTAATAAGTAGGCCTAATGTTGATAACCTCAGCCCTTTGACTTTGTTTTTACTGTTTGAGTTTGAGTTTGCTCTGCCCCTTTGGTTTTGTCATTTTAATCTGGGTTTGATTTTGACAGATCCCCTACCGCATCATTCAGCATTTCATTTCATCTCCTAGTTATCTACCTCACAATAATTTGGGGCATTCCCCACCATACTCCTGTACCTAGGATATTGGACTCTAAATAACAAGATTATTGGCTCTTATTGCATCCTGTAAAGTAAATCATACCCTTGTTACCCACAGCGGATTTAAAGGATGGATTATTACTCACTATTGTGGGCTCCTTACTTTTCAAGTACTTTATAAGTTCCATACTATTATTCTGGTGCTTGTAACATTCTGCTTCTTCTCTAAGAAAACAATCTGTTACTGCTTTTGTGTATTTTAAATATACAGTGAATTTCTAAAGTATTCAGACCCCTTCATTTTCTGCACACCTTCTTGTGTTGAAGATTTAATTTTAAATGGTTAAATCTGTTGTTTCTTCCCATAGTTCTACACTCAATAACTCATAATGACAAAATGATAATGTTTTCCAAAAGGCTTCCAAATTTATTAAAGATTAAAAACTGAAACTTCTCAATTGTATAAGTATTATAAAAGTGTTAAAGTTAAGTGTGTGAATACTTTCTGAATCAATTGTACTAGTATATATAACACCTGAATTAAGTGGAGTGGATGTTGAATATAGGCACAAGACACATTATGCCCTAATTCTTATGAAGAACAGACAAAGATCACTGGTTTAACTCCTAATTCTGTCCTATTGTCTAAGCTGTAGCAGGTTAATTGGCCTGCATGTGTTCCAGTTATATTAATATCTTTCTAAATGTTTTTATATGATCCTCACCATAAAACACAGCATTAAATAAAATATTTATAGGTTTTTCTGGCTTATTGAAAAAGCTTTTGATGTTATAATCTGTATTCACATAGTCATTCACTGGTCCTTCTGCATTTTAGAAGGTGAAGATAATATTTTTAAGCAACTAGGTAAACAGAAGATTCCTTAACAGATAGGTAAACAAAGAAGATTCAATAATTTTAACTGCTTTTTTTGTGTTTAAGTGTTTGCCACCTTGCTAAATTTATCTAGACATACCTTATATACTCTGTATTTTTATCATTTTAGTGCCTAGGGCATTTGAGGATGGTGGTGAAAGAATATTTTGTAGCACAGATGCAATGAAACCTATTGGTAGAAAATTTGCATAACATCTGGGAGCTCTCTGAAGCAGGTGTTTATTGGCAATTAAAATGACAGTAGCTTTTAGCCTTTTATATATAGCTTTTGTGCCATATAAAATCTAGCATACAAAATACTACTTTTGGAAGAATATTGGTCAAATGTTAAGATTTCTCAAAGCTGTTTTTTGTCATATGCAAATTATATTTCCTTTAATTTTTTTTAGATTGCTTTTAATATAAGTAATTACTTTCCTAATTTTTCAAAGTGCTTGTTCAAAAAAAAAAAAGAAAACAAGGATAAAACAAACTGTCAAAGCCTTGCTTCAATTAGTTTAATTTTCTTGATGACATAGTAATTGGTATATTTTTACTTCATTGTGTTAAACATAACATATGTAATAAAAGAGGCTGCCATATCAAAGAATTTGTCCAAGTTTAACAATGTTATGTGTTTTTAATTGATAATTATGTCTTATTGATTTGTTCTCATATGCCATGTCTGATTGTAGGATACCGATACTTATGAAGTGTCCAGAAATACCATGGTGGATTTTGAGATGGATGAGTAACTGAAAAGTAGTGTCTTCTGATCTCATTCTGAGCATTTACAAATGTTATTTTGCAATCCCCAGCCTCCACTAAAACACTCTGCGGGAGGGAAGGACAAACAAAGAAACAATTAATTGGGATACACAGTCATTGGAAACTCTGCTTAGTATCACAGCATGCAGAAGTTTTGTGTTCTAGAACAATGTCAATATAGGTTTATATAGTTTGAAAGTAACTTAAATGTATTTTAAATATTTCTGAAAAGTCACAATTTTGACAGTACTGTATATATGAAGGAAACCATCTACAGTGCATCTGTGGACACATAAAGTATTTCTAGAAACCCACAAAGGAAAAAAAGGTAAATAAACTTTTACTCTGAAATATGCTTCGGATTTTTATTAAATATATCTAAATATTATAAAATATACTCTGCATCCATTACTATGTACATAACACACTTGAACAGTTAGAACCATGTGTGATAAAGTATGTGCATTTTTAAATCAAATATATCTTATCTGGGTAGCTCAGTGCCTGCTTTTTTAGTTGTGATGTATGTGTCATACTTTTTATTTTCATGGCAATTAAATTACTTTTCTATTAAAATTTGGAAATATCCTTATTGACTGATACAGACATTATATTTTCATGCAAAAAGTGTCCACAGACAGTAGTGATATACAGTACTTGAACAAGTGACACACAAGATTGGCATGGTATATCCATTCTCATAATGTAAATAAAACAAAATGCAGATTTGCCACTTGGAAAAGTAAGTACACTCTAACATACACTCTATCACCCCTTCAAATCCATAAGATTAGAATCACATGTTCCAGATTAGGTGCTAATGGTTTGAACCACCTCAGGGAGTATGCAGGTGGAACTTGTTTATTTAAACCACAAATATCTAGGGTCTGTTGTTTTCTTTGCTGTTGGTGTGTGATGCGTCATTATGCCAAGATCTAAAGCACTGGCGAGAAATTTGAAAAGTTTGCCAAATTATTTGAAATCAATGATTCCACTGTAAGGAAAATCGTCTACAAGTGATATAGATTTCCAATGACTGCTAACTTGTCGAGGGCAAGCTGGTCCAGCAAATTCAGCCCAAGAGCCGACCGTTTGATACTAAAACAAACCTCCAAGAACCCTAAACTTTAATTGCTGGATCTGCAGGTAACGTTTTTGCAGATTTTGATGTCAAAGAAAGTGAATTTACAATCAGAAAGATATTGCTCAAAATTGACCTGCGTGCAAAGTCTCCCAGAAAAAAATAGTCTTTGCTGTTTAAAAAGAACACCAGAGCAAGACTAGTTTGCCATCGAAAATCTGGTCAAAGACAGGACCTTCTGGAGAAGACAGAGTTGTTTGGTTACTGTAACAGTAGTTTGGCACTGAATACAGCATTTCAGGAGAAGAACCTAATACTTCATACCAACTGTGAAGCATGGTTTTAGAAGTATTGTGGTATGGGACTACTTTGCTTCATTGACGACTGGGCAACTTGTTGTCATTGATTCAGCTATAAATTTTGCATCATATCAATGTATGCTTGAGGAGAATGTTAGGTCATCTGTCCAAAAGTTGAAGTTGAAACAGAATTGGGCCTTTCAACATGATAATGATCCAAAGCACACCAGAAAATCCACCAAGGAAGCTTCAAAAGAAAAAAAGGAGGTATATGGGCTGGCCTAGTTAAAGTCTGGAATCGAATCCCATGGAAATGTTGTGGGATTTGAACAGGCAGTACATGCAGGAAAACCCACAAACATCTTCCAATTGAAGGTATTTTGAAAGATGGAATTGTCAAAAAAAATCATTGAGCTGATGTCAGGGAGTGGTGGTCAGTTCTCCAAAATGTCTAAATAAAGTAATTTCTGTCTAAAGAGGGCAATACTACGTTCTGAGGCCAAGGATGTACTTAGTTTTTCCCAAGCATACCATTAAATCTATTAATATGTTTGTTAAATAAATGATTGAAAAGGCAAAAAATAGTTGTGTTCTTATATGAGTTCATCACCTTTGTCTGTAGGCACTGTTTACATGAAGATCTACTGTTTGCCTGTCCAAATATGTTGTTAAAGGAAACAATTTCCATAGGTGTACTTACTTCGCATTTAGCTGTGTACAGATTATAAACAATATATCATTAAAACTAAAGGTGTATTTTTAATTAAACAATCAAACATTCCTTTTCTGACCATATGTAAAAAGAAGTTGAAATTTATATATATTTTTTAACACCTTATATTTAGAAAAGTGTCCATTATAAAAGGAATATTACAAGTCTCACTTTTTATTGCTTTACTTTGAATTTAATTAATTAATTCATTAATAAGTAAGATTGTGTATTGATTTATGGATTTTAATTATAATTAGAAGCAGATAACATTCCACAATTAAGTCAAACTTAACAAAGAAAAATAACAAAGCAACATTCAACCCACACCCAAGACAAGAGAGCCAGTATCCAGAGCTACAGTACTTTATAAAAGGAAACAAGAAAGGAAGAGTGCCATTTTCCCCAAATTGGAAGTTTATTCTAAAATGTTATTGATTAGATCCTTTCATGTTTTAAAAAGTTTTGAACAGATCATGTAAGTGAGAATTTTGATTTATTTGATTTTTTTCCAGTTTCAAGTAGTATAAAACATCAGTTACCTGCTGACTTAAAAGTGGTGGGATGGGATTCTTCCAGTTGAGCAAGATAAGTCTACGTGCTAGTACTGTAGTGTAGTAAAGGCAATTACAGTTTGTTTGTCCTTCTCCACTTTGAGCAAGTCTGGGAGTGCACCAAATACAGCTGTTAGCTGGTTTAAAGTGATTGTGACACAGAGGCTCTCTGATAGGCATGCAAAGGTTTTTGTCCAAAATATGGTTAATTTGGTGAATGCCCAAAACAGGTAGGCCAGTGAGCCTGGAGATCGATTGCAAAGTTCACAGGTTAAATCTTGTACTGGAAACATTTTGGACAATTTTAAACAAGGTAAATGCGCATGATAGAAGATTTTAAGTTAAATAATTGAGTGCTTTGCACATATAGAACTACAGTAGAGTATATTCTGTGCATGGCTGCCTTCCACTTCTTTACTGAAATATTAAGTGGCAGATTCTTTTCCCAATGTACTTTGGGGTCTTTGAAAGGAAGCTACTTTAATATATTTTTATAAATTGTAGAGATCCTATCTGAGTGTTCAAGACTGATCATTTTTTATTCTGGAATAGAACAAGGTGGGATGTGAATTAAATCTGTGAGGTTCTGTTTAGCAAAGGTTTCTTGCTTGAAGTAGGGAAAGAAATGTGTTGATGAGAGGTTGAATCCGAAGCATAAATGTTCGTAGGATGCAATGACATTATCTTTGTACAAGTCTCTAAGTGTTGTAATCCTGGATATTTCTAGACGTTAAATAGTCTGAGTCTAAAAAGTTTGAGAGGGTAGAAAAGGTGGTTGTCATGTAGAGGTGCAACAGATAAAACCTTCTCTGTCATAAAGTGCTTCCTACATTGGTTCCATATTCTAAGAGAATGAAGGGGAATTGGATTATTAGTGCATTGATGGTAATGAGTATTACCAGGAATATAGAGACGTAATGCAAGATTTTATTTCTATTGTAGACTGGATTTGTGTAAATTAATCCATTTGTGTCAATGTCCAGGGGCCTCATGTATAACGCCGTGCGCAGAACTCTCACTATAACATGGTGTAAGCACAAAAGCCGAAATGTGCTTACGCACAGAAAAATCCAGATGCAGGAATCTGTGCGTACTCCAACTTCCACGTTCTTCCGCTACATAAATCCCGATCAGCGTGAAAAGTAATGCTCGTGCACGCGCTTTATGTAACGCCCCAACTCCTCCCAGAATTACGCCTCTTTGAATATGCAAATCAATATAAATTGCCCTTAAGCTCAGCCTTCTGTGAAAAGACAATGGGAAAAGCACAGGGGGAAATATAAGAATTTCAGCGAATACCAAGTGGAGGCAAAGGAAAAACATATTATTTGTTCAAATAAACCGTGGTATAATCAACAAAAGGAAGTTGATCGAGTGACATAGCGTGTTGGAGAAACTTGAAAGCTCACGTTCACAAAATCGCACAGTGCCGGAAATAAAAAAGTCGTCACATATCAAAGTCGCCGTGAAAAGGGGAGTCGTAGCCCACCGTCTGAGTGTCATATGAAAGTTTATTAGGGGACAGAGAAAAATGAAGGAACACAGTGGGGAAAAAAGCACGAAATGTCAACTTCAGTCTCGACATTTCCACTTTAATCACGTAGTTTATTTTGTCATTAAAGTAGAACATCATAAACTTCATCTTAAAATCGTTTAATTAACCAGTTTCTCAAATCACATCTTAATTAAAGTAGCACGTTCAATGCTTTGTTTTGTATGTGATCTTCTATGTGCTCTGTGTGTGAATCATTACTTGCTTCTTAAACCGGCTCTCTTCCTCCGACTGAACACAGAATCCATTACATTCGTGATATTACAGCTCTCTGAATAACTAAAATACTGAGATGTATGCGTGATGTCATTTTCATGATGATAGGAGTTAAAGCACGTTATTAAGCACAGGAACACGGTGGCGCAGTGATTGTGTGCGACCTTCGATGAAATAATTTATTGCAGCAGTACTAAGGGGCGGCTCTAGGCTTGTGGTGGCACTGGGCAGAGGAAGAATCGGTGGCTCCTTCGCCCACCAATGTCAGTAAAGTAGCTTATGCCCGGTGGATGGCCACGTCCGTTGCGGACAATGCTTAGCCGCCTCGTGCTCATGACACAAGCATTTAACTTTTGCGGAAATTTGTCGCTGTGTTTTTAGCTGTGTTGTTAGTACATGTTTAATTATTCTATCCTTCACGCCAGTCCCAGTGAAGAATATAGATTATTTAAATGCAGTTAAAGTTTTATCTGTATAATGTAATAAACATATTTTGCTGCATTTCATCTTAAAAATGATATCGTCATCATATGTAAATACGCGCTTTATAAAGTGGCTCAGGTTGTACGATATTATAACTATAGTGCAAGTTTACAGTGAGGTAATTGTACTTATAAGTACTAACAGTTCTACAAGGAGCACTTGATTGAGTGCATTTAAAGTTCTTGGGATGAAACTGTTTGTGAACCGCAAGATCCGTACAGGAAATGCTGTGAAACGTTTTGCCGTGGCTGAGACAGTGTGTCCTTGAAGCTGTATACCGATAATTCTCTTTCCGATCAGCTGCTGCTATGATTCACACTCAGATACAGTGATATAAATACTCTGAGTGGTGCAGTGTGGCAACTCCTAACGGGAGGAGCTGAAAGAAGAAGAAGAAGAAGAAGAAGGTGCAGTGAGAGTAACAACGCTAAAGCAGTTATGTTATTTGGAATACTATGGCTGTTCCCTGGACCATTATATTGTTACAAGTTAATTACAGTCAGATGCATTACACTAATAAACAATATGCGGTTAGTTTCAGTCTGTTTATAAAGCCGTGTCAGGAAAATAAGGTGTAACCACACAGGAACAGTAGCACTGCTTTGACGCTGGGTACCTCCAGTCTGCAAAACCGAGCAGAGAACTTGCGTACGACAAGGTATGAGGTACCGTGGAAAAGTGCCTGGCTTTACGGCAAGTGTAGGTTTTATACATCGCAATTTGAACATGGAAAACTTCTTACGCAACATTTCTGTGCGTACGCACCATTTATACATGAGGCCCCAGGTCTTTATAGTTTGTATATTTGGCGCCCAGTAACAGAATTGAAAGTTAGGTAGTGCCATACCCCCTTCTGCTTTAGGTCGTTGTAGAGTCACCCTTTGGATGCATGGATGTTTCAGATTCCAAATAAACAAAATTATGATTGAGTCTAATGTCTTAAAAAATATTTGTTAACATATATAGGGATGCTTTGAAATAAGAAAAGAAGCTTGGGAAGGATGGTCATCTTAACAATGTTGATTCTCCCTGCTAATGTAAGATGGAGGGTTGACCATCTATTCATGTCTTGTTTAATTTTTCCTATGCAGACAGCAAAATTTTGTTGAAAAAGAGCTTTATATTTGCTTGTGATATGTACTCCTAGATATTTAACCTGATCTGCTGAAATAAATAGGAAAGTATCCAGTCCGACATTGTGAGCTAGAGAATTTACTTTTATTCAAATTGATTTTGAGTCCAGATATTTTTTCAAAATCTGCTAATGCTTTTAGAATTGCTGGCACAGAATTTTGTTGGTCATAGACAGTATCATATCATCTGCATATAATGATATGTTCTGTTCAGGTCCTTCTCTGAGAATCCCCTTTATCTCTGATGCATTTCGAAAGTAGACAGCCAGTGGTTCAATGGCGATTGCACATAGCAAAGGTGATAAGAGGCATCCTTGTAGTGTACCACATTCTGTTTGAAATAGTCTGAAATAATGTTGTTAACATAAACTGAGGCTTCTGGACTAGTATAAAGTAGTTTGATCCATGCACATATGTTTGGGCCAAACCCAAATTTGTGCAATGTGGTAAATAGGTAGTCCATTCAATCATGTTAAATGTTTTTTCTGTATCTAAAGTGAATAAGACCTCTGGGTTTTTCAGACATAATGGTTAATTGTATTACATTAATCAAACGTTGAAGGTTAGAAGTTCAGTGTCTGCCTTTAATAAATCCGGTTTAGTCTTGTGATATTACAGAAGGAAGAGATTGGGTTTTGTTCCAATTTTTTTCCTCATCTTTTTGAATTCATTATGTTTTTGTCCCATTACAGGCTTCTGAGTTGCAAAATCTAATTCTGTCATTTATTTTTATATTAAAGATTATGTTAAGATAGTATACATGTTTTAATATCTTTTTGATACCAGTTTGTTTTATTGTGGGTGACACCATTTTGAGTCCTGGTTGCCCCAGCCAAGAAGTGTGCTGTGCGTGACATCACTGTCATAATAATAGTATAAATGAGACTGAGAATTCAAAATACAAAAGATTTTGTGCATGCTTCTTGTTTTCTTGCACGAGGAAAACTTGAACTAAATTTTGGGCTTTTGTTTAGGGCTTAGATGACAGGTTGAATTGACGTTTTGGTTATTAATTTGGCTACATTTTATCTCCTGTTATTAAAATAAATCCAGTCTGCCTTCTACTTTCTCTAGGTTGAAGACACATAACCACAATCACGCATTCAAATCAGTTACGTTAACATGAACATCTTTGGAATGTTGGAGGAAAGCATAAAAATATGTTTACTTCTAGTTTATTAAAGCACAATCTAATTAATCTTAATTCATTGCTTTTTCTGATTACATTTACACCTGTAATTAGTTCATTATATGTTTAGTTATAACCCTGTAATGATTATCAAATGATTTCTCAATGAGAGTGAAGACAAAGACTACTTAGCTATCCGTGAAAACCTACTGAAATGAGATCTGATAAATGAAGAGAAAAATCATGCATCTTGATACAAACAAATGCAGATGCACATACCTTATTTGTAACAAATCTGTTCTTCTTTCATAAAAATGTGTGGATTTACTTTATTGCATTGCTTCTCCAGAAATGACAAGAGCTAATTTTTTTTCCTATGAATTGTCTTGTAGTGTAAGTTTTAAGTTTATAAAATGGGTTAGGTCATTACTGTTTATTGAGACTTCATTGCATGGTTAATTATTAAGAAGAAACTGATTTACTGTATATGGTACAGAAAATGTAGTTCCACCCATAAAGTCAGGATGTCAGGAGAATTAAACTAAATGTCCTTAATTTAAAGCTGCAACTTTGTGATTTGTCATAACCAAAACTGAGGAAATTCGTCTTCCTCTTTTGTTTCTAAATGAGAAGTTTGTTTAGCCACAATGCACAATTTTTTCAAGCCTGTCCTAGAGTACTGCATTTTTTAAAGAACTGTGATCATCTATTTGTAATGGACACATTTGTATGCTTCAACTGACTTTCATTTTGATTGCTGTTAGTCTAAACAGCCTGGCTGCATATCATGATAATTGCGTGCAAAAAAAATAAATAAATAAATAAAATAAAACTGCAGTACTTGCACTTTCTGCCTCTGATAACAAACACAGCAGGACCCAGACAGAATGTAAAATAATGGACCAAATTTGTTTTCATTTTTCAATTGTTCATCTCCAAACTCATTTGTAAAAGTCCTGTGATCTAAAAGCTGTCATTTAACTTTAAACAACTTCAGTGACTCATGGTCACTTCATCTGCTAATGTATTTGTGCTTTGTAACTTACTCATATGAAAACTTCAAATAAGTGGTATTCAAGTTTTTGTGTGATTAGCAGTTGTCTCCTTTATCAGCTTGATTATCTGACTTTCATGATCTTTGGTTTTGTTTTAGATACTTTGATTGTTAGTAAGTAGGTTAAGTACCTTATTTGTCCCATGGGAAAACTAAGCTTTTACAGAAGGTCTTGAAATATTTTAATAAGCAACAACAACTTCCCCTCAAACACACATAAAAATAAAAAAAAATCTTACGTGATTTTCTAAAGTTTGAAAAGTATTACACATGAAATGTTGTATGTCAAGTTAAAATGTGTAAAGGCTGCAGTTTTTAAGACAAAAGTATTTTAATGCTTTTATAATTGTATAATCTTATAATTAATGAAGTACATCTTAACTTTATTGACTGCTGATGTCTACATCAACAACCAAAGCTAGTTTCTTGTTGATTTGTTTCATTTTTGCTATGCGCCCTCCCTCACTGTAACCTATCGTCTATGGGGGAGGTGCGAAATCTTTAGATTCATCAAAAATTTCGATCTCTGGTTTTCAATGGATCTCGACTTTTTGGAGTCCCCTGATATCAAAAACATTGATATCTGGATGATGGATGTGTATCTGTGTGTCACAATTCCTTGAGAATGGTATTGACCAAAAATGGCTGGATGGAAAAATACCACACTCAAAACTTAAGCCTGTTATGAGATGACAATGTGCTGATTAGTTTTTGAGCCAAATCATTCAAGAGAAAGGGGTGCTGTAGAGGAACCTTCAAATAATGTAATTCTGCAATTGTGAATTCTTCTTGTCAATTGCTATCATAATGACCACAAAGTTCAGCATCAGAGTGGTAGTAATTTACTGAAATGTTATTGAATAATTCCAGTAACTGGGTTCCTGGGGCACAAGGCCTACTGACACTCATGTCCAAATTTTGAAATCTGCCTTATATGTTTTCTCAATTACTGTTACTCTGAGGTGTGTCATTTTAAATACAAAACATGCAAATAAAAAATTCATTTTCATGCATGGTTATTAATCAAGTAAATGAAATCTCTTTAAGGTATTTTTCAGTGCCCTATCATTTTTAACAGATTTAATTTAAAATCAACCCATTCATACTGAAATGCTTGTGATTTTGGTCTTAAACATATTTTATTAGACCTCTTGTGTTAACCCTGTAATGGGCTGGCACCTTCTCCAGGGAATATTCTTTCCTTGTGTATTATCGATAGGCTCCCACTCCTAGCAATTTTGTCCACTGTGCAAGTTTAAAAAGTCTGAATTTTTACAATGTAGTTAGACTGACTATTAAAAACCTATATTCATAAATTTTATTTTAATCATATTTCCACAAATTTTATTTAATCTTAAGTTTAATTTTGCTATGAGACAGAATCTGTTTTGGTAGCATCAGGCAAAAGGTAGGACATAGTCACACCATTTCATCAGGTTATTTTTTTCAGATGCAGACATTTATTTCCTTTTATAATGTTAGGTCAGCATCCTAAATGGGATACCCGGTTGGAATGAATATATAATTTTAATTGGATATGTGTCATTATATTATATTTATTCCACAGTACCATTTTGTGTAAGACCATCTTGGGTAATTTAAATAACAGAATGGACTGGTACATTGTGCAGGGTTGTTTCCTTTCTTATTCTAACCCCTTAAACATAAATAAATTGGATCAAGTAATGCTGAGAATATTATGTAAATTTTACATTTAGAATATACACTGCTTAAAAACATTATGGAAACGCTTAATTATCACAGTCTAACACCAAGTCAGTTACGAAACATAAGCGATTGTGAATCAACTTCACCTTCTTTGGTGCAAATGAAAGTGCCAGCTGGTGCACTAGACAAGCAACAGCAAGGCATCCCCGATTAAAGGGAATGGTTTTACAGGTGGTGGCTATAGACAATTGCTCTCATTATCCTTCCTGACAGACTCTTCTCTAATTTTGTTAGGTACTTAGATGAAATCCTCAGGGCCATTGCCAGACCTTCGGCTGGTGCAATGGGCCCCGAGTTCCTCCTGGTGCAGGACAATGCCTGGCCTCAAGTGGCTAGAGTGTGTAGGCAGCTTCTGGATGATGAAGGCATCAATGCCATTGTCTGGCCCACATGTTCCCAGACCGGAATCCAATTAAGAACCTCTGGGAAATTTTGTATCGGTGTATCCAATGCTGCCAAGTAGCACTACAGACTGCCCATGAGCTCACTGATGCCCTGATCCAGGTCTAGGAGGAAATCCCCCAGGACACTATCCGCCATCTCATGAAGAGGATGTCCAGATGTTGTCAGTAGTGCATACAGGCATTTGGCATATACACTACTGAGTCACATTATGAGTTGCCGTGATGTAATTCACACAAGTTGGATGAGCCTGTGATTTCAATTTCTGACTTTGATTTTTGGTTTGATGTTGAATCCAGCCTTCAGTGAGTTTCCATTGACTATTGCTACATCATTTACTTCCCAACAAATTACGCAGTATTACTCAGTGTGTGTGTGATTCCTTAATTTTTTGAGTAGTGTATTTGAATGAATTCAGAATGGATGAACAGTTGCAATCTCAATTTTTTTTGGTTTTGGGTTCAGTTTTGGTCTAGGGTATTTTCTGAATTTCCTGTTCTCTCCTTGTTAACATGAATATTCTTCAAAGACATCCTCTGAGGCTAGTCGATGACTGAAAATTCAGTTAGTATTGGTACATGTGGGTATATGTTTGAGGGAACCTTGAATGGCATCCCCCGAATTGGATTCTGCCTTGAAGCTGATGCTCCCGAGACAGATTACTTATAATCTTTTTCTGGAAAAAGTAGGTTCAGAAAGTTGAGATCTCTTAGTGACTTTCAATTAACACACAGTAATAAATGTGTAGTTGGCTGTGTTTATACATACCATGCAAGGTACTGCAGTCTTGACTGTATCTGGTTCATTCCTTGTGCCCACTAGTTCAGCTTCCCATGAGTGAGAATTGTGTTAGAAAAAGAATTAATGGAGGAATGAATATAACTAATTTAGTGATACAGATGCCCATTTTATCTAAATGAGAGTGGGTGAAAAACTCAGATTGACCTTGGGTCATTCTTTATGCCCGCATTTAATTAATTTAATCACATTTCCACACTGGACTAGACATTAGAGCCACTCTTTGGGCATTTTTGCCACTGCTTCTGTTTTCACTAGTTTAAGCAGACATTTTATTAAACCATCAAACCCTTGTCATTTTTACAGCCTTTTATTGTCTGAAGTGGTTCTTCAGTCTGAAATAGATGCTGGTTTTCAGTTATACTGTATTGTACACACCAAAAAACATTTTAATATCCTTTTTGAAAATGTGTAATGTTTTCAGCTAAAATGCTTGAGCAGATATAAAGTAAAAAAAAATGCCAACTTGCTAACTTTTATCACTTTAAAAAAGCATATTGTTGTAATAAATATATAACACTAGCCAACCTGCGGCGTACCATACGGCGCATAATCAGGCCGGTTTATTAATGATTTTTAAGCACAGGGGTAAAATTAACATTTGAAAAATCGGTAATATAATACATCAGCAAGAAAAGCAACATTGTAACAATGCACGGAACGAACCAACACACAATCTTCCATGTGGCGCTCAGACGCGGAGGGTGGAACGGGAGGAGAGGAGAAGGACGTCCATTCCGCTCCCCCCCGTCATGCTAGTGTGCTGATTTCTCGTTCAGTATGCACTGCCTGCTCATGTGCCCACCTCCAACTCGTCACTCGAGTCGTTGTCATCTTTGCACAGTCCAGATGCACCTGTGACTCA